>NC_056736.1:218125109-218195109 GCF_019279795.1 Protopterus annectens | reverse complement strand
TTACACACCCTATACAATTTAAGAAAGAACTCAGATTACACTTTATAATTACCAAAACTTGTACTTGTCATGACCCTACCTAACTCCAATACTGTTCTTTATTCCACAATCTCATATAACTTCTCAGCATATTTTTCTGGGAATATTTTACACTATCTACACCTCCAGATATCCCTTCCACCCCATTTAAGCACTCTCATATCTCACACCTTATAATTTGTACTATTCCTATAATACTACTACTTAATATACACCTTACCACACCACATATGAAAAAAATTATATACATTGAAGTATAGTACTTTTTTGTGTTACTGATCTTACCCTATTATGCCTCTTAGCTTATCACAGTGAATTGCTTTGAATTGCACTGCTAAAAGTATTATTTTAATTGTAAACTAAACTGTTATGTATACTTAAATTGTCTGTAACTGGAGCTTTTCTCCTCAGGTCTCCACTGAAAAAGGGTCTTTGGCCCAGCTGGACTAACCCAGTTAACAAGTATCAATACATAAATAAATAATAAATAACAATAACATGAAACTCATAAAAATGTATCCAAAGGGCCAATGTTTTTTTTCCTGTTTATATGTGTCATTATTTAAATAATATGAAGTTCATAAAGGTGTTTATAAAAAAATAACAATAAAAATAAAAAAGAAACTTAAAGCAACGAGAGTCACAAAATAATTAAGTATAAGAATTGTTTTATTAATAATCTTGCAAAAGACTATGGTTAAAAGAAATGATTTACACTACATCCATTACATAGATCCATCCTCCACCTATCCTCAACTTCTTACACAGATGTTGTGGCAAAATGAATAATTCTAAAAAATATAAATGTGAGAAATTAATTTGCATCTGAAAATGATGGATATGGTTGAACACATTCATGTAGATCATTTATTTGTAGACATAGTATGCGTTTGAAGAGTACTAACCATAGAAGAATGACAAATTTGAAGCAAGTCAGTCAGTCTCAACTCTGTTCTGTAAAGCTCAAAATAAATAATCAAATTGTGGTAAGTACTGAATGCAATTTAATGTATGTTTAAATGTTAAAAATACTGATCTGTAAAGAGAAAATTAAACCCATTTATGCTTACAACACATTCTTTCTTTTCTTTGGTCCTCCCTGCATCATTCTTACTGGCCTCACCCCCAGTGCCCTGCATCCATTCTGTGTCTACCAGCTAGTCTTCTTCCACCGTGGACTTAGTCTAGAATTTCTGGAGTTAGTCGAGGATCCTAATGGCATTCCTGGGGATCAAGCATCTTTGCTTTCATTTGCCAGGGGGTTCTTTTATATGACCTAACCACTTTCCTTTCCACTTGTTGACCACTTCCAAAACAACTTTAATCTATGGACCCCATCTGCAAGTAGGGAGTGTCACTGATAAGTGCCCTCCCACCTAAGATATGTACACCAATCCCTCTCTGCTACTTTGTCAGTAACCTGAGCCACTAGTTGAACCCAAGTCAGCTGGGCTGTAGTCAAGGCTTTATCCTGCTAGGCCACCAGACAGGCTGGGTAAAAAATCCTATTATAATGCACTGTCTAGACAAATATTTAAGCCACTAAATATGAATGAGATTAAATTAAATAATTTTGTGTGTAAGAAGTTTGCTTTATTATGACATTGGGTGTACTTATGAATTAAATGGATATGAAAAAAAGGATCTACTTTCAGATAGTAGTAATAGAAGCTCCTTCTATATTAGATAATTAGACTTGTCAAGGAGCTTGGCATGGTCAAAAGGTTTCATGAAGCATATGTAAGAATACTGATTTGCTTCACAATTTACTATTTATTATTTATTTATTTATTTACTAGTCTGGGCTGTTTGACAGAAAATCACATTATTCAGATATATTTTGCAATTTTACAAGTAGTATATATTATAAGGAAAGCTCAACTGCCCTGGCAGGGGAAAATGAAAGGGGGCTGAATAGAGGCTAAGGATTTGATAGGTGGCAAATTGAGCCAGCTGATTTGACAAATAAAATGGTGAGTGTTGAGGTCTAGGAGTATCCATGTATGTTTAGATCTGGCAGAACTTAGCAGAACTATGAAAAGGGAACAATATCCATTTCATATATCTTAAAATGAAGACTTCAGTATGGCAAACGCAAAGTATGTATGTCTTCTTTCTTTATGTTAATGATGCCTTATAGCAAATTAAGTGTAATAAAAACAGTTCCAGTTTGTGTATATTTAATAAATCTGTAAAAATATGCAGATCCTGCAAACATCAAATTGTTGTGTTTAAAAAAGCTGTTGAACAAATTATTAGGATGTTAAAACATTAATGATGATGTAATTGTATGGGTTGTAACCTGCAAAGAAATATGACCGAACACTGATTCACGAAAACAAGTTCTATACTCTGGCCCCGAAGAACCACTCAGATACATTAAAATTAAAGGATTAATCACTTTCATTCTTTGTTAAGTACAAACAGAACTTTATCAGAATCTAACTAAAAATAAAACATTTACATTTAAAAACTGTGAATTAAACTCTTGTAACATTCAGAAACTCCAACAGAAAACAAATATTCTCAATTTGGACAAATCAGTCAATGTCATTACAACCAGGAAATGTGTTTTGCAGAACAGAGAGAAAAGAACATCAGATTGAAAACCATGAATAAAATCACATAACATTTAAACCAATTAAACAGTGCCTTTTGCATTAACATACAGGAAATGATAAGCTTGTCTTGACAATAAGAAAATCACATCTGTGATGAAGACCTTTTGGCATATTCAAAGCTTTTGTGCTGCTATAAAACATTTAATATTAATGTCATCATTTATCCTGGAAGTTGGTCAGCCTTGAGTCTAATTTGCCAAACAGTTTCTTGGCATTCAAGTCAGACTTTGTAATTCCTGTTGAAAACATCAATGTCAACAGCTTCCAGCACAAAAAAACTAAACTTCTTAAAGTTGACATGAATAGTAGAGTGTCTTGCTAAAGCATTTTTCATGTTCTAATGCTGGATCACAAGGGTATGCTCATATATTCTACTTTTAAAACTCCTAATGGCCTTCCCTATATAAAAACAGGGACAAGACTCACATATGGCCAACTAACCTACCCCATGAGTCTTGCAGTTGTACCTGCCATTAGAATACAGTGTAATTTATTGTGCCATAAGAAGAATGCTTGAAACATTAGGGTCTATATTACATAGTCGAAGTTCCATAACTTCGACTAACATGTATACAAACACATATGTCCAAAGTTATGGAACTTCGAATATGTCTAAAAACATTAAAAAAAAAAAGAAAATAAAAGGTTATATGCAGGGAGGCAAGCCCCCCTGCATCCCCCACACACCCTGCTCTTTAAATATACCAACTCCGAGGTCGTGCTACAGTGCAGTAAAGGGAAATTTCCTTTACTGCAATTTAGTGCGACCCGGGAGTTCGTATATTTAAAGAGCGGGGGAGATGGGGGGCTTAGGGGGGCTTGCCCCCCTGCTTAGAATCCTCAAACCCTCAGGTATGATTTTTTGTTTTATTTTTTTTTCCATTTGAAGTATGACAACTTTGAACTTATGGTTTTGACCATATCACGTTTGAAGTTGTCATACTTCGACTATGTAATATAGACCCAAAACATTATTGACAAAATGGCACTGCTTACATCTGCTGCATTTGAAAGTGCTGACTGCATGCTCTATATCATGATTCCATGTCGGCCTTCACTCTAATAAAGTTTTAATATTTTCAACTCTTTTATATGTGAAAATTGGATGTTGCCCATGTGAAAACTGGATGTTGCCCAACACATTTACTTAATTCATAGTTTCCTAATATAATTTTCTTGTTTTTAGTTAAAATGTTGCTGATGTTAGCCACATCTGTGGTGATTGGTAAAGGAAATGCTTCTTGATAACCAATCATCATAGTTTCTTAGTGCGCAACAGTCAAAACTGTCAGTGTTGGTCTCCTTGAGGACTGGTTTGGCAGTGGTGGACTTGAACAATAGAACTTCTCCTAGAATTTCATCCAACCATTCCAAATAACCTTCTGCTAATCCCTTCTTGCATACTATAACCTTACACTACCATGCAAATCAAACCTACAAATACTCTATCATTCATATGTCTACCTTTCCTCCTCTACTGCCTACTCTATCTTACCAGACTATCTGACTTTTCTTAGTCCCCTCTGTATCATACAACTTCAGTACATGCCTTAAAAGAATTTCACCTCTCAACTTATATCTCTCCTCACCTCTATTACTATAATGACTCTCTCCTCTTAACTAGAAAGATTCTTCCTGATATCTGTAATCCAGTCCCAATCCCTCACAATCCATACATCTCCAGCTACCCTGCTCTCAACTCCAACTCCAAAGAATCTAAAGACCTTGCCTCCTTCCTACTCCAACTAATCTCTATCCTCCTCTCTGGTGACATACATCCTAATCCCAGACCCTCAGACAACTAGACTTCTAGCCATAACTTGTCTTCCTCAATCTCTCACCATAAATCTCTCCTTTTTGCTGCTATTAACACCTAAAGTTTATACAATAAACTTCCTACCCTTCATGTCTGGCTATTCCATTACCACCCTGACATTCTCTCTATCACTGAAACACTTCCCTATTATATAACCAAGTGTTATGAATTTTGAGTGTGCCTTTATTGACAGCTTAATGTTGAAAAGGCCATATTCTGAACACATGAAACAGCGATTTTTTTTCTTAGGGAAAAAAATCGCTGGTCTACAAAAAAAAAAAAAAAACCCACAAAATAAAGTAGGGGGCTACACCCCCACACCCCCTTACTTAAATATACTAACTCTGAGATCACACCACAGTAGAAGGAATAGCAAAGTCCCGAAAAAGGCCCAGTGATTTTTTTTTTCCCTAGGAAAAAAAAATTTGCTGTTCTGAGTTTTCAGGATTTGTCTTTTTGACATTAGGCTGTCAATAAAGCAACATTCTAAATTCTGAACGTTCACATAAATAATAGCGACCCACTGAAACATGGATGAAACCTCACATAAAAGATCCTGAAATTACCCCTCCCAAGTACGAGATCATAAGAAATGACAGAACTCTAAAGAAAGATGGTGGAGTAGCCCTACTTTTCTCCTCCTCCCTAACAGTGACACCCTTTACCAAGCTTATACCCCAATTTGCAACAGCTGAACTAACCCTGGCCCTCCTGAAAATTAATAACCATAAAACCATATGTATAGCTGCTCTTTATATTCAACCAGGAAATAACATCCTCATGCTTGACGATATCCCCTCATGGTTCTCATCCAACATAAACAATGAATCTATACTCCTATGTGATGTAAATATAAACTGGACTTCTATTCAATTACCTACATCACCTCAAAATATAAACCTATACAACTACCCCCAAATAATTACCTCTTCTACCAGATTTAATAAATATAACTCCAGTAGTATTCCGGACTGGATATTAGTTTTTCACCCCAACACCATTTCTGACAATGGTACCCTACCCAACTCCCTCAGTGATCATCTCTCTGCCTTTGCTCTTCGCTCACCATCCTCCCTCCATCTTCACCACAACTACATCACAACTCGTTTTCTTTAAAAACTTCAACCCTCTAGCTTTCTCTGACTCACTAAAATATATGAACTGGAACCTTGTAAAAACACTCCCTCTTGACAATGCTGTTACAGTTATTTATTTATTTATTTATTTCAGTTTGGTTACCGGGGAGGCCCACTGGGCACAGGTATGCCCGTTTTCAGTGGAGGCCTGGGGAGAAAAGCTCCATAAAACATAAGGAAAAGTTATATTATTACAAGTCAAAAAGGTTTCAAAATATGGTACAGTTTTACAGTTTACAGTGAATGAGGCAGTTTACAATTGACATACAATCTAGGCATAATTAACTAAACAGTATATGATGCTTGAAACACCGTAGAGAAAAAAATTATTATGAAGAAGCAGATATATTTACAAAACTGAGGAGTCTTATATGTAGTAAAGAGGATAAATGAAAAGGAGCTATTTGTGCCCTTCATTGGGATTCACCAGACTTTTTATTTACAAAATTTTCAAGCAGGATGAAGTTGTAGAGAGTTGGAATCCACTCTAGGATTGTAAAGAAAGCTAGCTAAAGTCAAGGAGAGAATGTGTGGTGCAGTTATGGAGTATTTTAGGTAGAGTGAAAGCAGGAGCATTTCCATTTAGAGGCTAGGTAGTTGAATAGCTGGGTTTTGAAGTTATCAGTATTTGAAGGGAGAGAATTCCATTTTTTGCCTAGTGAGAAGGATAGGAGATGTTGGCCAGCAGGTCGATTAGGTTTGTAGATGGTAAATTGATTTTGATGTTCAGATCTGAGGGGTCTATTAGGGGTGTATGGGGGAAGGATGTCTGTTAGTGCTGGGCATTTATTTGTGTAAAATATAAGTCTATGAGCTGTAGTCAGTTGGAGGAAGTCAAGATAGTTGGGGATTTCTAGCCAATTTAGAGAGTAAAGGGGGAGGCAATGGTGTGTGGAGTTTTTAGATTTAGTGGAACATTTAGAGATCTTATTATAACAGCTTTCTAGCTTAGAAGAGATGGTAGAGGTCAGGTGTGAAAGAAGTGGAGCTCGTTATAGTAGGGAAGGGAGAAGGTAAGTAGAAGCCAGGGTTTGCCTGGTGGAATTGGAAAGAAACAGATTGTTTCTGTATAGCATACTTAGCTTTTGATGGGTTTGTTTGATATTCTGTTGTACATGGATGCCAAATTTGAGGTGTTCGTCAATAGTAATGCCTAGGAGTTTAGCAAAGGGAACCACTTCTATGGGTGAGTTAGTTTGGCTAAGGACTTTGAATGCATTTTTGTCATAGTGGAAAGCCTTGGAGGGAGGGAAAAGTAGAATTTTGGATTTGTTGGCATTTAGAGAAAGGTGGTTTTGGTGCATCCAGTGTTCAGTGGATGAAAAAGCAGTTTGTGTTTTTGTTATAAGTTCAGAGAGGTTTGAGGCCAAGCAGACTAACGTAGAGTCATCTGCATATAGAATAACTTTAGCATGTGGTATAGCAGAGTAAAATTTATTGATAAAGATGTAGCAAATAAAACTGCACCTTCCAATGGAGACTGTTCGTCACAAACAGAAAAGATGAATAGAAAACTCGTTCAGTCCCACCACAGAAAAAGGCAAAACAGGTCTCAAAATATGATAAAAACTTTAATGCAGACAAGTGCTTTCGTTTATGGAATATACACTTCTTCAGATCATAAAAACAAGTAGAACTGAGCAGGTTTTTATACGATATCAACATCGCTTAATTGAATCAAATCAGGTTAAATCAATCAAACAATATACAATCAGTAACTACCTAGCTACTCTAGCGTTAGTACAAAAAGCTTGCTCAAATTAGTCACTTACAAATCAACGTATATAAAACATTTCTCAGACATTCCCTTAATAACAAAAAAGAAAATATCTATCTGCTAAAATATGAAAACATATTATTATTCACATTATTATAAGACCTATGTAACTATATGTATCTTGTAGCTAAAAAAGCTTTGAAAAATCCATCCTATCAGAAACTGCAATATACACTATGCAAATAGACATTTAAACATAAGTAAAATAAATAGACAACATTAATGTATCCAAACATTTAGATGGAGAATATTAAAATACTACATCAATATAGTGACCATCATGAACTTCATACATTTCAGCAAAAATAACAAAAATGTAAATATATAACTGAACATACTCATTTGCACCACCTATATGATATAAAGAAACATAATGATCTGAATGCTTTAGCTAAGCATATACAATCTTTTCCAGATCATTCTTTTGTATTTAGAGTACTTCAAATTATAGAACCTAATGCTAGAGGTGGAGACTATATGAATTTGTTAGAGCTGAAGGAGTTGAAATGGATTTTAAGACTGAAGGGGCATCACTTCCCAGGTTTAAATCTATATATTTCAATTAAACCTTATCTTAACGTTCGGAGATGACTTTACAGCAGTACATTCTGTTTTGGTGCTTGGCTAATCAGAATGCCATATATATATTTTATTATATGCATATACATTTTTAAGTGTGATTTGTCTTAATCTGTGAATATATATATATATATATATATATATATATATATATATATATATATATATAGGAGCCATATATTTTACTTTCCCCTCTCCCTTTTTCCCTTTTTTCCCTTTTCCTTCTCCTTTTCCTCCCCTCCCCGTTCCCCTTCCCCCTCCCCTCAATATATTCGATATATTTGATAAATTTGATGTTGGATTCTTTTTTGAATTGATCATTACTTTATTTATTTATTTTATACATATATATATATCCATTTTTCAATAAGCATATACTTTTTTAGTCATATACATATATTTGTCTATATTTATATTTATTGGTTATACATGTTTATTTTAAAAAAATTCAATACTTTATTAGTTCATTTCATGAGTTTTTAATCAAAATGTTCAAAAATTTTATATACAGTTTTTTATATTGAATACTGTATACATTAGCCATCAGACATTAAATATAAGACAAAAGGTTCATTTTATATACTCATTTAGTGAAGGTTTTGAATATTTCCTTAAATCAGAACTTTAATTGTTTACTCAATTTATCAATTTACTCATTATGTTTAATTGTTATTAAATGTTTAAGTGATTTGTGTTTATGTAGAGGTATATAAACTCACTGTTTTAATGAAATGTTTATGGTCTGAGGAAGTGTATAGGAGGATACGCGAAAGCGCTTACCTTAATAAAATTCTGTTTTTATTTTATTAAGTCGTGGTGAGTCCGAGGTTTATTTGTTATTCATACTCATTTGCAATTAAAATCCATGTATATGTATATAGGTAATTATAAAAAAACAATATTAAAGATGTTAAACTCTCTATAAGTACAAAAATAAGTATAAAAATATTTTTGTTATAAGTTCAGAGAGGTTTGAGGCCAAGCAGACTAATGTAGAGTCATCTGCATATTGAATAACTTTAGCATGTGGTATAGCAGAGTAAAATTTATTGATAAAGATGTTAAAAAGCATGGGACCAAGGATGGACCCTTGCGGTACACCAGTTGGGGTGGGAAAAAAGGAGGAGGTGGAGTTCTTCCACTTAACTGCCTGAGATCTGTCAGATAGGTAACTGGAGAACCAGGATAGTGTATTTGTTGAGAGATGAAGATTTGAAAGATGATGGATAAGATGTTTGTGGGAAACTGTGTCAAAAGCTTTGTAAAGGTCAAGAAGTATGGTGGAAACTAAGTGTCCAGAGTCTTGGACTTGGTTTACAGTTTCTAGAAAGGTGAGTAGTGCAGTTATAGTGCTGTGACCAGGGCGGAAGCCATGTTGGGTTGATGTGAGAAGTTGGTTTTGGGTAGGAAAAGGCATGAGTTGGAGGTGGATACATTTTTCTAAGATTTTGGAAATATGAGAAAGCAGAGCAATTGGCCGGAAGTTAGAGATGTTGGTATTTCCGTCACCTTTGTGAAGAGGAAGAATGTAGGCTGAGTGCCAGAGTTTGGGAACATATGCTTTCTTTATGGATCTATTTACTAAGATACTGATTGGCAATGCTATGCTGTCTGCAGTGCATTTTAGGAAGGAGGAGGGAATATTATCAGGTGCGTTGGAGCAAGGTTTGAGTTTGGAAAGGAGAGTTTGTATGAGTTTAGTAGAGACAGGTTTGAGTTCAAACATTGGTAGAGAGTTGCTTGAGGGTTTGCAAATAGAGGAGGGTGGGGCAGGAAGATGATGGTTGGGGAAGTCTTGGTCAGTTCAGCAATAGTATCTATAAAAAAGGAATTAAACTTGGAACTTAGTTCGGGGTTGGATATGTTTGGATCAGGGCATGGGTTACTGTTGGAGCCTGGATTTAGGAGTGAATTTATGGATTTCCAGAATTGTTTGGTGTTTGGGTTACTATAGGATTGGAGCTTCAAACAGTAGGTTTTCTTGTCTTTAGAGATCTGTTTTTTTGCGAGGTTGTGAAGTTGTTTGTATAGGAGAAGGGTTTTAGGGAGTTTGTTGTTTTGGAAGAGCTTCCAGGTTGTGTCCCTTTGATGCATTATTTGTCTGGTCTCTTTGGTTAGCCAGGGGACAGTATTATTTTTTATCCTTTTGTTTCTTAGAGGGGCTTGGGAGTTAAGTGTGTCAAGGTGAGTTAAAGTGTTCTATATCTCACTCAAGAGGAAGGGTATTGAGGATTTGCCAATTCATCTGTTTGAGAGTATTAGAGAAAGTTAGGGGGTTGAAATTACTAAGATTGCGAGTGTGGATGAACTGATGCTGATGAGAAGAAGAGCTGCTTGAGTGAAGAATGAGGTCTGGGAGGTGGTCGCTAATGGTGTTAGGAATTGTACCAGAGTAGATTAGTTTATTAGGGTGGGTGACCAGGATCAAGTCTAAGATGGATCCAGGGGGATTTGTTTTATTGGGTTGGATGGTGGACAAGATTACTTGGGTAAAGTTATAGAGGGTGATGGATAGGGAAGGAGAAGGACTATTGATCTTGTTCCAGTCAATATTTACATCACCTAGAATATAAGTTTCATAATTAATTTCAGTTGAGGCCCATTGGAGAATATTTTCAATGATAGGGATGTTATTGCCAGGGGAGATGTATAGGGCTATGATACAGATATTCTTGTGTTTATTTAGTTTAAGTATACCGGCAGTGAGGTTGGTGTTATTGAAATGTGGAATTATGATTTGGAGGGGAATGAGGGTGAGAAGATTAGAGTAGATTAGGGCAGTTCTGCCGCCTTTTTTGTTTAAACGGTCATTTCTGAGGGTGAGGAAACCTGAGGGTAGGAATTCAGAATCAGAGATGTGTGGTTTGAGCCAGGTCTCGGCAACAGCTAGGATGTCAGGTTGGTTATGGCTTAACCATGCATGAAAATGGTGTGTTTTGTTGTTGAGACTTTGGGCATTAATAGTGAAGAATTTAAGAGTATTCGGGGGGAGGGGGTTGTTAGAGAGGGAGCTGGGACCTGGATTGGGATGTATATCTCCAGCTAAGATTAGGTTATTATAGGAAATGAACTTTAGCCATTTGAGTTCGTATTGAATGAGTTTGGGAAGAACTAATGTTAGTTTAGGTGTTAATAGTTTGGTTGAGGTAGAGATAGTTTTTGGGCAGAATAGGTGTAGAGGGCTAGGATGAAAAAGGGATGGTGAGATGAAATAGAAATGAATGGAAGAGAGGGGAAGATGTAGAGTTTGTATGGCTGTTTTAGTTGTTGGAGAGAATGGAAGAGCATTAGAGTGATATGAGCTGGAGTAGCTTAGGGGACCAGAAGTAAAAGGAGGAGGCAGGGGGTTAGGATGCTCTGAATGGTTAAGTGGAGCATATTGAGTGAAGGGAGGTGAGAGAGGTATGGTTTGGTGGATGGAATGTATAAGAGGAAAGATGGGGAGTGGACAGAAATTGTGAAATAGTGTGTTAGTAGAGCTGAGGAGACATTAAGAGGTGGGGAGAGTAGGAGAATGTGAAGAGATATGGTAGGGACAGAGGCGTGTCTAGTAATAAGGGGAGAGTTGTAATAGAATAATTAGGTTTAGAGTGTGGAGAGGAAGGAGAAAGATAGATGGGGTTCCTATTGGGTGTTTAGGCTTAGTGGGAGGAGACAGGCTAGGATAAATGTAAGGGTACTGGGGTGGAAATTAGGGGTAGGGTAGGGGAGCTGAGTAAGCCTGCAGGGCGAACGGAGTGGGAAGAGCCAAAGCAGAGGAGAAGGCAGAGAGTGTATCAGTGAATCAAGGGAATAGAGCAGAGGAGAGTAGACTATAGGGAAAAGCTCTCAGAATGAGCTGAAAAGAGGTTTGCTAGAGAATAAAGGTTGGACAGGGCAGAGAAGTGTTTAAAGGGAATGTTGGTTGGAAATTGAGGCTGGAAATAGGGCTGTGTTATTTGAACAAAAGTATTTCTAAGCATTAGGGTATTGAGAAAAAGCAGGAAATGCTACCACCTAGAGGCCAAATCAGGTACTTACAAGGCTAGATCCCAGGGAGTTCAGGGGAAGTGCAATGGGACTAGGAAGGTAGAGAGAGGGATCAAAAATTCCTAGTAGGCTGCTAGCTGCTGCTCACCGGGTAGTTAAACAAAAATTTCACATGAAGATTATATTGGCTAATAGACAGTGAGGTACATATACTTTTGTATTAAATCTGAAGCACCGATTTAATATTACTATAAATGAAGCACAGCAGGACTCCTTTAGAGATGATTATTTCATGGGCGGGTAGCCACGCTGAGGAATGGGAGACACCTGGGGTGGAAACTATTTCAGCAGGGATGATAAACTTTTGTATTAAATCCAAAGCACCAATTTAATGTTACTATAAATGAAGGACAGCAGGAGTCCTTTAGAGATGATAATTTCACAGGCAGGTAGCCACGCTGAGGACTGGGAGACACCTGGGGTGGAAACTATTTCAGCAGGGACGATAAACTTTTGTATTAAATCCGAAGCACCGATTTAATATTACTATAAATGAAGCACAGCAGGAGTCCTTTAGAGATGATTATTTCATGGGCAGGTGGCCACGCTGAGGACTGGGAGACACCTGGGGTGGAAACTATTTCAGCAGGGACGATAAATGTTTGTATTAAATCTGAAGCACCGATTTAATATTACTATAAATGAAGCACAGCAGGAGTCCTTTTGAGATGATTATTTCACGGGCGGGAAGCCACGCTGAGGACTGGGAGACACCTGGGGTGGAAACTATTTCAGCAGGGACGATAACCTTAAGTGCAGCCAGCAGCCTACGCAGTACAGGACCAGAGGGGAAAGTCATACTTTTATATTACATTCAATAACCTACTAGACAGTTTTGCTCCCCCCAGAACTAAAAGAATAAAAAACAAATCCACCCCTTGGATAACTAAAGCAACTATCACACTCATGCATCTCCGAGATAAATCTTGGAAGCGTTACCAAAAATTGAAAACAGACCACAATCACAAAGAAGCCTCAGTTGTAGGGAAATGGATTAAAATGGAAAATTAAATAAGCAACTTAATGAGTTATACAAAAACCACAATAGACTAAGCAACAACACGGACCAAATGTGCAACATAAATAAAATAACAATTTAAATGTACTGGATGGGGATGCTTCTTTGTTCTGAAGAAGCCTAGTATTTTACTGGCTGAAAAAGTGCTAAACTGATTTTTTTTTTGAATTTCTGTTATTACTGTGTTGGTGAACATTAAAGGCTATTTTTTTCCTTGGATCTGCTGTCCTAATTGTCTTGGGGAGAAGATGTTACTGCTTCTACAATATGTTATTTGGTGTGTATGCATTCATATGATTCCAATGTTTTTGAAGCTGATTTGTCTGATGAAGTCTACCAAACAGGCAGGGTAGATGAAAAGCGCTTCACTTTTGTTTGGAATAAAGCTTTGTGGATTATTCATTTGTGCACCTGAGCCGTTATTTTATTTAACTTAATGAGTTATATTAGAGACTTTATAAAGATAGAGCATACCCAATAAAATACTACATTTATAACCCATATGTCTTGATAAAGTCTCTAATATTTGGAGACGAAAGTGCTTGATTTTATATTTATTTTATGTGTTAAATAAAGTTTTCTAAGCACTCATTAAGTTGCTTATTTAATTTTCTGTTTTACTCCATTTCCCTACAACCAAGGCTTCTTCGTGATTGTGGTCTGTTTTTTTTGGACTTAAAAAAATTGAAAACACCTAACACCCTTACCGAGTATAAGCAACTCTATAATAAAGTGAAAACAAATTGCTTTAGACCAAAAGTCCTACTACTAAAAGCTTCAAAACAATCATAGATCCAACCCCCAAAAATATTGGAACAGTATATCTACTCTCCTCTCTCCTGGCAAAAAAAGACAATCCCTGCCCTGATCCTAACTCTCCAGATCATATCTTAGCTACCCAATTCAACTCTTTATTGGTTCAATAGCCAAGCTCACCACATCATTCTCCAGTAATACTTCTACTCCACCCTCATCCCACACCCTCAGCTCTAGTCTCATTGACATCAACACTACTCATCCCCCCCTTTACGATACAACCCATCTCTCTGCACACCATAAAAAACTTCTACTCATACTAAAACCATGCTCTTATGCCCCAGACAACCTTCCATCTAACTTTCTCAAGCTACCTGCCAATGGCATAGCCCTTCCCATCACCATACTTATCAACCGTTCAATCCAAGAATCCTATGTATTCTTCCTCAGGAAGAAAGCGTTCATCATTCCTTTCTATAAAGGAGGTAACAATACTGAAATTTCCAACTTCTGTCCTATAGCCATCCTGTCCCATATCTCAAAAGTCCTTGAAAAATGCATACACTTACAACTCCTTCCCTACCTACTAGACAATCAACTTGTTTTTTCAACTCAACATGGATTTAGACCTGGACATAGTACTGCCCTTCTCCCCTTCCTTGACATCATCAACCATGCCTGCAACTCTGGCAACATTGCATCTACCCTTCTCCTAGACTTATTAAAGGCCTTTGATACTGTTTCCCCACAACCTTCTCTTGTCCAAACTCTCTCTTCTCAATCTCTCCCTCTACTCCATTAACTGGTTTTCCAGTTACCTCTTTAATAGACAGCAAGCCATCAAGTAGAACAATAGTACCTCTTCCTTCCTTCACACTCCAACAGGAATTCCACAAGGCTCAATGCTGGGTCCCTCACTTTTTAACATCTTCATTAATAATTTTCATCAGTACATTCCTAATACCAAACTTGTCCAATATGCAAATGATTCCACCATAATTTGCTATGCTCAAGCTCTCCGCAAACTCAAGCAACTAACACAAGATGCCTCCTCTTGTACTGAGTCTTGGATGCTGAAAAATCACCTTGCTCTCCATGCATCCAAAACCAAAATCATGATCTTTACCTCATCTAAAAACACCTCTAGCGATAAAAATTCCTTCTCCTAGTCAGTCAGAATAAGATTCCCATTGAAATAGTCTCCCATACAAAACATCTAGGTGTAATTATCGATGAACATTTAAAGTCTGACATTCGTATACAAACTGGTATTAAGAAAATATACCAAACACTCGGAATGCTGTATTGTCACAGCCGTTATCTCACTCCCTCTTCCAAATATATACTCTCTGTTTCCTACCTCATCCCCTCTCTTTTGTATGGAGCCCCTCTCCTCACCAACCTTCAAGCCTCCCTAAAGTCAAAACTATCATCCTGCTACAATAAAATCTCTAAGTTTGCTACTGGGACAAAATCTTCCTCCCACCACTGTGAATCACTCCACTCCTTGAACTAACTGGAACTCCCCCACTAACTCGCTTACATCCAACTGTTAACTGCTTACAAACTAATTTTCAAACCCTCCAACTCCTCTTCCCTCTCCTCCATACTCACCCTGCATCATTCTGACAGACTACTCAGGTCCAGTAACTAGAACCTTCTCGAAGTGTACAAACCCTTATGTGCACCTGGGCAATTTCTCCTGTCTTTCTCCCTCACTTGCCTATGGAATTCACCCCCTCCACATTTGAATCACCCAAAACCACTCCACCTTCAAGACCATGCTCCATTCTCATCTCTCTTCTCACTGGGAATGCTCATGCTGTCACCCCACCTGACTCCCTCTATATGTTTTCTACTCCCCCTTCCTTTTTTTTCTCCATTCTTAAAACTCAACCTAGTGACTACCTTTATTTCATTTCCACTCCCTCTCCCTTTTCTTCTTTGTCATAACTCAACCTATTCACCTTTCACTGTTCTACTCTCTTCCTCTAATTCTTCCTACCTTTCACCTCATGAAACTTTGAGTGCATAAGTGCCTGCACTCCAAATTATACTTATGTACTCCAAAATATTTATGTTTTAATTTAGTTCAATGTTTTGTTACAACATCTTGCTCAAATGTTATTATTCTGTCTTCTATATTACTGTGTTTTTAGTAGTTCTGAAAATTGTATTGTACTTAACTTTGTTGATATTAGCTTTGTAATAATTTTATATGGAGCTTTTCTCCCCAGGTCTCCATTGAAAATGGGTGCATTTGGCCCAATGGATTTTCCCGGTTAACAAACGACACATAAATAAATAAATAAATTGTAACCTCTATCCAGGGAAAAATTACTGCAATGAAGCCATTTCAAAGCTGAAAACTTTATTTTCACTGGTGACTCTGCTTAAATGAATAAACTGCCCCTTCACCACACTTTCCTTCAAATGATAAGGATTGAAGGCTTAATCCATGCAAATTTATTTTTTTCTATAAAAGCTACTCTTAATGACATGATGTTTGCTGGAGATAGCTAAAGGAATGTCCAAATAATTAATAGTTGTCCCAAATCTGCTTTTAGTGAAGTGTAAATAGGGACTACTGTTGTTTAAATGATTAAGTAACTGATTAAATTCCACAGATGACCCTTCCCATATAAAAAAACAAGTTGCCAAAGAACCTGCGATAAAGTAATTTGGGAAATAAACAATGCGTCTTCAAATGCTCTAATTCCCAAAGGGCCATAACTAAATTTACAAAAAATGGGGTGACTTTTGCTACCATAGCAACTTCTGATTTTGCTTATATAGTTTGCCAGCAAAGGTAAACAAGCTGTTTTCTAAAACCTGTTCTATATTGCTGCAGATTGTGTTGATCAATCTGCTATTAAAATTGGTCTTTATAGTTAAGTACCTCTTTTTTACGCAAAAGATTTTTATTTCAGGAAATGATATATGATTTCATAACATTTTATAAGTGATATTCTAAAAAACTATATACAATATATACATCAGTCTGACATCAATAATAGTTACAGGTGAAAACAAATAGTACATAAATATAACTGTTTATCAAAGGATGACTGTTCATTGGTGTAAAGTATCAATCAATGACAAAACCTTTTTTCATGGATTGTTAACCAGTGGTCTTGGAAAAGTCCTCAGTTCCTTAATTTTCATCTACATCAAAACTGAGTTCATCAATAAGGTGTAAAAATCTTCCAAAGTTGGTGTTATGTATGAGTTCCATCTTCTGGTTATACACTTTCTTGAAATTGCAAGTATTGCCCATAAGAGATACATATTTGTTTTATTCAGATGTAGACCTTCATTCACATTTAAAAGGATCAGTGTTTTAGATAAAATGAATGAATCATTAAACAAAGCCTGCAAGAATTTATTAATTCCATCCCAATATGTTTTGATTTTAGTACACTCATAAAAATATGACTCCAATCTGCTCTATGTGTCTGTTCACATCTCCAACATATTCCATTTGTGGAGGAACTGAAGTTGTTAATTTTACCTGGGGTTAAAAAAGCTCTGTGTATATATTTCCAGTTAAATATTTTCCAATATTGTGTATGGGAAGTGTTTTTAACTGATAACAAAATATTTACTTTAATTTATTCATTCAGTTGTACTGAATGACCTTTCAAATCTATATTATCAAAAGAAGCTTTAAGTATAGTTTTATAGCATATTAGTTCCTTATATAGGAAGGATACGATTTTCTTTATTATGGTCATTATATATAATATTGTATAAGTGATTTATGAATTCCAGCATAGCTTTACAAGAAGAACTATTAATTATTCTACATAAATCTTGGGAATAATAAATTGTCTAATCAAGTGAAAACCCATTTTCCACTTACATGGAAATCACAAAGTAATTCTAGCAAGTGCAAGGAATCTCTGTGATAGTGACCTGAAGCTTGAACTACAGGATTCAACAAATAGCTCAAGAAGATGGATATTGGTTCAGTTTTGTAGTGGTTTGCTGCCACTACAGCTCAAAAAGGAGGTTTCACCCGATCATTATGGGCTTGACAAATCCCAACGAGTCTAGCCATCTTGGAAGTTCAACATACATGAACCTATAAATATCCAAATCCAAATTTCCTTGACACAAAAGGTCAGAAAGGATATTATCTACCTCAACAAATTAGATCTTTGCTAATCTCTTCACAACATGTCCGATCAGCCAGTAAATGTTGAATGACCTCAGTATTGTCATCACAGCTCATAGCAACCATCATGCCTCCCTTGTCAGCTATCATGACTCTGTTGTCCTTGTTGGCAGCCAAATCACAAAGGTCTTTTCTTTTGGTGGACAATAAATTGTATGCTTTAGGTTTCTTACCTACATTTGCTCTAATTTCCTCTTCACAGCATTCCTGATATACTTGCAAGATCTTTTGCAAAGGAGGATTATAGGTGCATTTTTATGAGGTGCCTTAGAGCATGTGTTGAAACCATGAACATCCTCTAAGATGTAATGAAGATTTAATTTTCAGACATGCAGTCTGAGGTCAATGATGGTGCTAGTAAAATTGGCTGTTTGAGTTGGAATCTAAGAGAAACCTTTTTTTCAAGCACTTGGATGTGGTCAGAACTAAGTTTGAAGTTACTTAAGTTTAATATAGCCATCTTGAATCT
The DNA here is from genome assembly GCF_019279795.1 of Protopterus annectens. Lineage (NCBI taxonomy): Eukaryota > Metazoa > Chordata > Ceratodontiformes > Protopteridae > Protopterus > Protopterus annectens. Next base: position 218,176,692 of record NC_056736.1, on the reverse strand, counting down.
CATGTTTTCTTTCTCGTGTTCTTCCCTTTTACTTTGTTCTATGTTGGGCCTCCAGCAGGCCATTTGGGAGTCCTGACAGCTCTCAATGGATGCACTAAAAAGGTGCAAGAGAAAGAACTGGCAGCTGGTTAAGAAAAATACTCATAGTGTGACAGTTCCTCCTATGGTCTGACAGCCACTTTTGACCATGTTGTAGGAAAATTGACCAAGACTAGTAGAAGGTGTTATAGAGTTTTGAGAGCCCTACTTAGAGAAAAGAACTAATTTATTTCATTTCTTTTGACAGGGTAGGCTTTGCCATTTTGATATTCCATTATGTCTCCCTGTAAATTGTTCTTCTTTCTTAGAACAGTGGTGGCAATGTGTCTATCAACTTTGTCTATTATAGCATTATAAAGGCTATGCAAACTTGAAAAAGTGCTGCTGTTTTGATATTTTCATTAAGCACTCATATCTTCTTTTGGAGAATCAATTTTCTTTTGTAATCTGATATTACTTTTTCAGAACCTTGATCCCTGTTTCATTGAAAAGTTTTACTAGGTCCTGATATAAACTGTCACCACTGAACACTCCATTGGGGAATTTAAAAATCCTCAACCGCAGTGGAATGACATTTAGCCACATGCATTCCTCTAAGTATAGAACTTCATACAGAATAGACCTGTAATTGATGACAAGGTGCTCAAGCCTAAAAATATATTTTCTACATTGTTCATATAGGTCTGGCTGCTTATTATTAGTGATGTTTCTAAAACCACTAAGAAAAGAAGTGTCAGTGTTTCCAAATGGGTTATCTACATTTCTCATGATGATGTTGTTAAATATATTAAAAGTAACTGTGTTACTGTCATTCATAGATGTAGAGGGGTGTCTAGAAATGGAGGAAAAATCTGTACCTGTAGCCACATTTAGAACCAGAACCACCATCTCCTCTGGAAAGGGATGAACAGATAGGTCTAAATTGTCTTCTTGAGTAAAAGATTCTCCCAACACACTGGCAGCCATACAAAAATGCTAAAACCACAAAAGTGGCATCGAACAACAAAACTGTAAAACCACAAAAACAAGTTCTACTCTCTGGCTGTGAAGAACAATTCATATACCCTCGTTTATATTATAAGATTAAGCTCTTTCATTCTTTATTAACTACAAACAGATCTTCATTAGAATCTAACTAAAAAATAAAACATCACTTTAAAAAATGTGAATTAAACACACATAACATTAAGAAAATCCAATACAAAACAAATATTCACAATTTAAACCAAACATTCAATGCCGTTTCAAACAGGAAATGGGTGTTCCAGAACAGACAGAAAATGACATTGGATTGAAAACTGTAAATAAAATCATGTAACATTTAGGAACTTCAATAGAAAAGAAGTATTCATAATTTAAACCAATCAAACAGTGCCTTTCTGGGAAATAATAAGCTTGTCTTGACAAATAAAAAACAAAAAAAAAAGTCTGTGATAAAAATCTTTTGGCATCTTCAAACCCTTTGTTTTTTTTTTGTCCTTGTCTTTCGCTTTTCCCGGTTAGGGGTTGCCACAGTGGAACTCCGGTCTGCTAATGATTGGCAGTAGATTTTCATGAATGCCGAGGTGCCAGCTCGACGTTCAACCTTCAACAAAGGCACGCCCATTTATGCATATCTTTTGAAGGCCCACCCAACTGCGGGGAGGACATGCAGACTCCACACAGAAGGCACTCCCCGCACAACAGCCGAGAATTGAACAGGAGAACCTCTTGCTGTGAGGCAACAACGCTACCGCTGCACCACCGCAAAACATTTAATATTAATGCTGTCATTTAGTCCTGGATGTTAGTCAGCCTTGAGTCTAATTTGCCAAACAGTTTCTTGGCATTTAAGTCTGACTTTGTAATTCCCATTGAAATCACCAATGGCAACAGCTTCCAGCATAAAGAAGCTAAACTTCTTAAAGGTGACACAAATAGTTGAGTGTCTTGCTGAAACATTATTTATCTCATCGTGCCAGATTGCAAGGGTATGTTTAAATACTCTCTGTTTAAATCTTCTAATGGTCTTCCCTATATAAAACAGGGCCAAGAATCAGATATGGCCAACTAAACTGCCACATGAGTCTGGTAGTCATACTTGCCCTTAATATACACTGTAATTTCTCCTGCCATAAGACAAATGCTTGAAACATTATTAACAAAGTGGCACTGCCTACATCTGCCACATTTAAAAGTGTTAACCACATACCTTATTTCATGATTATGTGTTGGCCTTCTCTCTAATAAAGTTTAATATTTTTAAGTTTAATATTTTCAAGTCTTTTTATATGTGAAAACTGGATGTTGCTCAACACATTTACTTAATTCATAGTTTCCTAATATAATTTTTTGGTTTTCAGTTTAGAATGTTTTTGATGATAGCCACATCTGTGGTGATTGGTAAATGGAATGCTTCTTGATAACCAATTGTGACAATAGGAGGTAATGCCAGCCATGCCAGGAGAAATAGGGCAGTGGATTTGGAAAATATGCCAGTATAGTTAGCTGGAATTTTGTGAATAATTATGTGTCATTTGCATATCAAACTGATTTGTACATATGCTTGTGATGAAAATGTATTTTTCAGGTTTGCTTGCATTAAAACTTATTAACATTGTGTCCTTCTAGAAGGAAAAAAATGTAGACGCATTATTGTAACTGCTTGAATGTATATATTGTAACATCATATAGTGGAAATGAAGAGGTTAATCTTGATCCAGCTGACTTTGCAAAATATTCTTGGAATTAAATTTCTTTACTGGTTAAGCTATAAAGATGTTTTCCCACAGTTTTGAATACAGCCAGAGACACAGTGTCAGTGCTACAGAATAGTCTGTAGCTCCTGGAGGAAGAGTGGAATGGTTTCATGGTTTTATGACTTCCAGGACATCTGAGAAAGCTCTTTCTGTCTGTATGGTAACACAAAGGTGTGAAAGTCCTGTCAGTGTCTAGTGTTAGTGATAGCATAGGAAATACAGTCAGATGACCAGATGTGTGTTATGTCATTCTGCAAGCCAAAAATAATATTTAGATATTAGCAGGATTTTGCTATCAGCATTCCATATTCTGCCTTGCATCTGATAACAAGGACCACTCACCCACACCATCTTGCCTTTTGGTGGTAAGTAACTTAACTAAGGAACAGATAGTGAGACCAGTTAAATACAGTTTTTCTATAACTATGTGAAACTTTCCATCAGTGTGATTTTTAACATTTCCTGTGACTGAAACTCTGATGTTTACTGTAAATAGATATTTAGTATTCTCATGTTCTTTTATTATTTTGTTATTAAATATATTTAAAATTCTCATTGTGGCTGGTCCTTTCAGCAAAATATTTAAGTTTTGAGAGTATTTCCATATATTTATTTGATGATAACTCTGGCCAGTCCTGAAAGCATTGCTGTCTTGTCAACTTTACCATTTGTATTAATATTAACTTCACTCAGTATAAGTGGGTATACTTTTTAAGAAAGTGTATGTGTGTGTGTGTGTGTGTGTGTGTGTGTGTGTGTGTGTGTGTGTGTGTGTGTGTGTGTGTGTGTGTGTGTTTGTATGTGTGTGTGAAAAATAAATCTCAAAGGGTATGTGTTAGCTACATGGGGCAGGGACACAAAACATTGGTTTCACAGAGAGAGTGCTGGAGGATTTGGCTTCACTACTTGGCTGAGAACCTAATCCTACAGCTGTACCAATGGGGAGTCTTATTGGGGACCTGGAAGGAGACATAGAGATCCAGACTGGTTGCGTTCCCTGTGTGCTCTTAAGGGAAATTGTTTCTGATCCAGAGAGATCTGCATCTGGCAATACTAAGTGTATCCATTTGCATTTGAAGTTTTTGAAGTAAGCATCCCTCTCCAGTGTCAGTGATGAGGATTCAGGCTCCTTAATTACTGGGTCAGCATGGGAATGTCACATATTGGTAAGCAGTGGTGTGGATATTGAACTTTTCTAGCCTGTAGGCAGTTATCACTAAAGGTGTGCATTCTCTCAGTAGCCACAAGGTAGACATGCAGATATTCATATCACAGCAGTTTTATTAATTTAATTTTTGTTAGTTTATTTTAGTTAGGGAGAGCAGGCACAAATGTCAGCAGTGGATTGTGGCAAGCTGACAAAAACAGTTGGCTAATGTGTGTGAAGCCAAAGGACTGGTGTATGACAACCTTACTAAAGAGGAAATTATTTCAGCCTTAGTCACAGATCACATCCACATCAAGGAGGATAAACAGTCTGGTTATGGGAATTTGCAGCCTTCAGAAACAGGACAGTTCAACTTTTCCTCTGATGGCTTAAAAATACATCTGGAGTTAAAGAGACTTGAACTGGAGGCCAAACATTTGGAATTAGAATCAGCAGAGTGACTGCATCATTTGAAGGCTGAAGAAAAGGAGAAACAGATGGAATTAGAATTAGAAGAGAGACTGTGGAGTTTGGAGACTGAAGAAAAGGAGAAGCAGCATCAACATGAGAGGGAGGTGCTGACTCTTCATGAGGTCATGAAGGTAATGGGGATGGGAATAACTGAACTCCAGAAGCAATAAAGGTCAGTAAATTTCTTCCACAATTTACAGTGTGATAATTTTCAGTTTGCTCAACACTGAATGTGTAATAAGAGACCGGTGGACCCAGGTGGACAGTAGTCTCTCTTTATAATCACATCACCACAGTAGTCAGGAAATCCTTCTACATGGCACACCTCATCACAAAAGGGTTCTCATCTAGGAAAAAAGAGGTCATTGTTCTCCTCTACTCGACACTCATTAGACCCATTATAGAGTACAATGTCCCTTTTGGAATGTACCTCACAAGACATCTGCAGCAGCTGGAAAGGCCACAGAAGTACCTCACAAAGAGGATTACTGGCCTCAAATAGATGCCCTACACTGACCATCCCAATAAACTCCAGCTTTACTCCATAGCATATCGCCTACTTCGAGGTGATCTCTGCCTAACATATAAAGCTATGTCAAATCCAGAGCTGTTGGACATGCTACACCTAAAGAAATCCCAATCCCTCCAAGCTACATGCTCCAGGGACTTAACCTTGTCACCACAATAAACAGGACATGCTGTAGGGATAGATTCCTCTCCCAAAGACTTCCCATACTCTGGAACAAGCTACCCATCTATGTCAAGCAAAGCTCCTCATTAGCACTCTTCAAGAAAAATCTTGATAAGTGGATGGGAAATAGGAAATATACCCCGGGGATCACTTCAGTGGCTCTGCTTGACAGGGGCACAGGAAAATAAATTTCTTGGGTGGTATAAGCCAGGGATTCTTGTCGGCTAGGCTTACTTAGGTCCTTGGGCCAATAGCCTAGTACCTACCTATGAACCTATGATAGTTTTATTCATATGTTTGAAAGAGTATGCAAACAGTATAATGTTGACAAAGGGCTCTGGGTATGGTTCCTGATCCCCTTACTCCATGATAAAGCTGTAACTGCTGTTTCTAAATTATCTGTTATTGATTGTCTAATCTATGAAAAAGACAAGAAATGTTTACTTTAATGTTTTAATTTAACACCTGAAGCTTACAGAAAAAAGTTTAATGAGCATAGACACAAGGCAGATGAAAGTGTGTGTGATTATATTAATGAGTTAATCACTTCTTTTCATAGGTGAGTGAGTAGGTGTCAGATCACCATTTTTGATGGGCTGGCAGACTTTTTGATGAGGGAACACGCCCTTAGCACTTTCTCTGAGGACAAGAGAATCTGGTTGGCAGACCGAGTGTGCAACTCTGCAGATGAGCTGAGGAAAATGGGGGATCTCTACTTAGCAAGCAGGGCATTACTGCACAGGAAATGGATACCCAGTGCTGCATATGGATATAAGGGGACCCATAGTTGGCAGCCTAAACTGCCACAACAGAGTCCTCCAGTAACGTGGAAAGCCACTAGTTCAGGTACATGGCCAGGATCAAGGGTTACGTTTTTTAAATGTAACCAGTGGGGCCATGTAGCATATTGATGTCCACAGAGGCAAGGTGGGGAAAAAAGTTGGGGGAACCAGCAAATGGGAATTACAGTATGCCAGTGGTAAGTTGTCTGGAGACAACAGGAGTACCAAACTATCACAAGAGGTTATATCCTATCTTAGTGGATGGAAGGCAGGCCACTGTTAAGAAAGAGACACAGCCATGACATAAACATTGTGAAGCCTGCAATGGTTAAAGCGGAGCAGCACTTGTTTGGACAGTCCTCACCAGTCAGAGCTTTAGGAGACACTCCATTCCAAATGCCTTTGGCCATGGTTGCCCTTCACTGGGAGGGAGGAAAGGGAACCAAGCAAGTAGGTGTGTGTGAGGATATCCCTGCAGATGGCTTGATAGGGAATGATCTTGTTGCTGTAGTACTTTGTGTACATGCAGTTACACTGAGTCAGGCTTGGAGACAGACACATGGGTCTTGAGCCTGGGGAGACCCAGACAGACACCACAACTGAAGCCAGGGCTGGTGGTGCAACTATTTCAGGGAGGGAGCTACCCTGTAGCAGTGATCCTGAAGGTGAGCCACTACTGCTGGCAGGTACTGATTTTACCTTAGACAGACTAACTGAAAAGGCAAAGGTGAGTGGTAGTACCCAGGGTGACAGAGAGGTACCGCTCTCAGAAGATACCACACTTCCTGTAGAAGAGGAGCTGGGAAGAGTTACAAAAGTAGAGCTGAGACAGGCTCAGCTCTCAGACACTTCACTAAGAGGCTTCAGCGAGGTAGCTAGGCAGACACCTCATTCTTACGAAAAAGGGGAATATCTATACTGGAACAAAGAGTTACTTTATGGAGAGTGGACCCTTGAGGCAAGGCTAGAGGGTCAGGTAATACAGCAGTTGGTAGTATCTAGAGCCTACAATCTGGCACTTCTAGTCATAGTCCATGACATTCATTTTACAGGACATATGGGCATAAGTGTACCAATAAATGTATTATGCAGAACTTTTGTTCACCTGGGATTGCAAGGGATGTAACAGAGTACTGCAGGACCTATGAGGAGTGCCAAAATGTAGGAAATGCAGGATACAAGGTCCTTTGCTGCAATTGGTTGTGATTGACGAGCTATTTCAGAGGGTAGATATGAATATTGTGGGGCCTCTGTGTACCCCAAGCTCCACAGGGAAGAAGTATATAATGCTGGTAGTAGATTGTGCTACTAGATACCATGTGGGAATGGCTGTGTCCTCCATTGAAGCAGAGAAGGTGGCAAATGATTTGCTAGAGATTTTCAGCAGCGTAGGTTTCCCCAAGAGAAATGCTAACTGACAGATGTGCCAATTTCATGTCAGACCTGCTGGCTTGTCTGTGGAAGCAATGTGGGGTGAAGCACCTAAAAACCACCTCCACCATCCCCAGACTAATGGTTTTCTGGAGTGGTTAAAATCCACACTAAAGACCATGCTACAGTAATTTGCAGAATGGTTTAAGAGACAGTAGGCAAATATTTGTCCCATCTGCTGTTTGCTTACAGAGAGGTACCCCAGGAATCCACAGGTTTTTCACCCTTTGATTTGCTGTATGGGCATAGGGTAGGAGGCCTTTAGATTTTATTCTTGATGAGTTGGAGAGTGACTGTAAATCCCACAAGGAGTCTGTTAAGGCATATGTCCTAAACCTCCAGACAAGGCTTAAGGAGCTCGTGAGCTTGGCCCAGGAGAACCTGACAGTAGCCCAATAGCAGGACAAGGTCTGGTATGGCAGGAATGCTCGAGCCAGAGAGTATTCTGTGGGGTAGCAGGTGATGCTTTTCATTCTTGTCAGACATAGTAAACCTCAGGCAGCTTCAGAGGGACCCTTCAAAGTGGTAAGGAAGGCCAGTGATATTAACTACATGGTAGAACTGCTTGGCAGGAGCAAGGGGCACAAACTGCACCATGTTAACATGATGAATCCTGACCATGACAGGGAGGACCTAGTGTTAAGTATTTGCAGTGGGAGGCAGGAGGAGTCTCAGGGGGATCTATGGCTACAGCAAGCCAGTTAGCAAAATCTTGAGTTACTATGGTTGAGCCTAGGGATGCAGAAATATGTTATGACTGTGCAATACAGTAGTGGGGTCGGCAATGCCAAGGCAAATAGGATCTCAAGACAGGGTATGGTATAATGCCCTCCCAGATAGGCTCATTCCTCTCAAGCAACATTTCTGAAAGGGCACTTGAAAAACTAACTTGTCTTCAAGTCGGCTCTCATGACACTAATGTCCTTGTTAGCAGCAAAATCATGGAGGGCGTTTCTTTCGGTGGCCGATAAATTGTAAGTTTTAGGTTTTTTTACATACATTTGCTCTAATTTCCTCCTTGCAACACTCCTGATATACTTGCAAGGTGTTTTGCAAAGGAAGATTATAGGTACTTTTTATGAGGTGCCTTAGACCATGTGTTGAAACCAGGAACTTCCTCCAAGATGTAATGAAGATTTAATTTTTCGACATACAGTTTGAGGTCAACGATGGTGCTAGACTAGTAATATTGGCTGTTTGAGTGGAAATATAAGAGAAACCTTTTTCAAGCACTTGGATATGGTCAGAATTAAGTTCAAAGTTACTTTAGTTCAATATATCCATCTTGAATTTAATCCTTCCTTTCTCTTGTTCTTCCCTTTTCCTTTGTTCTGTATCTGGCCTCCAGTAGGATATTTGAGAGTCCTGATGGCTCCCGATGGATGCACTAAAAAAGGTGCAGGAGAAATAATTGGCAGCGTGTTTAAGGGAAATATTCATACTGTGAGAGTTTCCTCCTATGGCTGATGACCAAGTTTGTTCCTGTTGTGAGAGAATTGACCCAGACTAGTAGAAGGTGTTGTAGAGTTCTGAGAGACCTGCTTCGGAAAGACCTAATTTCTTTGTTTTGGTTTGAAAGGATAGGCTTCACCATTTTGATATGCTGTTATGTCTCTCTGTAACTTGTTCTTCTTTGTTTGAATAGTGGTGACAGTGTGTCTATCAACTTTGGCCATTATACCATTATAAAGAATATGAAAATTTGATATTTTTATTGAGCACTCATTTCTTCTTTTAGGGAAAAAAAAACAAACCAAAATTCACAGCAGCTTCCAAATAAAACTTGTAATCCACAAAATGAAGCAGCTTTTCAGGCAAAACAATAAAGCCCTTAGCAGGGCAAGCTTAGAAAATTGTGAAAAAAACCCTCAGACAGCAGTGTTTCTGTGGAATAAAGTGAACTGAAGTGTGCTGAGCCATCTGTGAGTTTCTCTCTTCTTTTAGGGAATCGATTATCTTTTTGTAATCTGTTAATAACATTTACATACCCTTGATCCCTGTTTCATTGAAAAGTTTTATTAGGTCCTGATATAAACTGTCAACACTGAACACTCCAGTCGGTAATTTAAAAATCTTTAACCCCAACAGAATGAAATTTAGCTGTAGACATGCCTCTAAGTACCGAACTTCATACTGAAAAGACCTGTAATTGATGATGAGGTACTTAAGCCTAAAATTATCTTTTCTACATTGTTCATACAGGTCAGGCTGCTCATGATTAGTGATGTTTCACAAACCACCAAGAAAAGACGTGTCTGTGATTCCAAATGGGTTATCTATATTCCTTCTGATAATGTTGTTGAAGATATTAGCAGTAATTGTGTTGTTGTCATTCATAGACATAGAGGAGTGTCCAGAAATGGAGGAAAAATCACAACCTGTAACCACATTTAGATCCAGTACTGGCACCTGTACCGAATTGGCCCTCATGGTTTCTTTGTCGGTTTTAAGTCCCTCAGGTAAGCCACACATATTTCAACTTTGAATTGGCTTCATTGCAGAAACTTTTCCTGGATAGAGGCTATGATTTGGATTGGTTGGATAAAATACTAAGAGAAGTTCTATTGCGCTGGTCTATCACTGCCAAACCAATCCTCATAGCAATCAACACTGACAGTTTATTGGTCAAAGGTCTGATCGCTGCTCACTCAGAAACTATAATGATTGGTTATCAAGAAGCATTTCCTTTACCAGTCGCCATATATGTTGCTACCATCAGAAACATTCTAACTGAAAACTGGAAAATATATTAATAAACTATGAATTAGATAAACATGTTGGGCAACATCCAGTTTTCACATATAAAACAGCTGAAAATATTAGAACTTTACTAGAGAGAAGGCTGAGATGTAAAAGTGAAATAGGGCATGTGGTCAGCACTTTCAAATACAGCAGACATAATCAGTGCTTCTTTGTTACTAATGTTTTAAGCATTCATCTTGTGGCACAAGAAATTACAGTGTATTTTAAAGGCAGGTACGACAGCCAGACTCATGGGGTAGTTTAGTTGGCCATATGTGAGTCTTGTCCCTTTTTTTATATAGGGAAGACTACCAGAAGTTTTAAATGCAGAATATATGAACATTCCCTTGCGATCTGGCATCATGACATGAATTATTCTTTAGCATGACACTCTACTATTTCTGTCAGCTTTAAGAAATTTACTTTCTTTGTGCTGGAATATGTTGACATTGGCAATTTCAATGGGAATTAAAAAGTCAGATTTGACTGCCAAGAAACTGCTTAGCAAATTAGACTCAAAACTGAACAACATCCATCATTAAATGACAGAGTTAATATTAAATGTTTCCTAGCAGGGCAAAAGCTTTGAAGATGCCAAAAGATCATCATCACAGACTTGTTTTTTTTTTTTTTTATTCCTCAAGGCAAGCTTATAATTTCCTGGATGTTAAGGCACTGTTTGATTGTTTTAAATTGCGAATAATTCTTTTCCATTAGAGTTCCTGAATGTTATGTGATTTTATTCATTGTTTTCAATCTGATGTTCTTTTCTCTCTGTTCTGCAACACCCATTTCCTGGTTGTAAAGGCATTGACTGATTGCCCCATATTGGGGATATTTGTTTTTCACTGGAATTTCTGAATATTATGTGAGTTTAATTCACATTTTTTAAACTGAAGTGTTTTAGTTTTAGTTAGCTTCTGATGAGGTTCTGTTTGCACTTAATAAAGAACAAAAGCGCTTAATGTTTTAACTTTAATGTGAGTATATTAGTGGTTCTTCACAGCTGGAGTGTAGTACTTTTTTGTGATTTTACAGTTTGTGCGTTCTATGACAGTTTTTTTTATTTTTAAAATACTGATTCAGTTACTGAACATATTAAACAATATAACCTAATGCATAACAAAAGTAAGTGCAAAGACAGAGTGACAGAAATTAAATTCATGCTCTATATCTTATGATTAATAGCATAAATGTATAAGTTGATAAATGCTAGACCTCTGATACAATTTACTCCTTTGGAAACCCATTAATCTCAGATGAAGTGTCTAACTCTGACACAGTAGAATTTGACATCTGTCTCAATATGTTTGTTACAAAGGTACCAATAAAAATTATGCACTGTAGTAGAATGTTATAGGAAAAGCATAAAAACATCTCATATTGCTCAGTTAGTGATAAAAGTGCCCAATATGAACTATTTTATGTGACTAATCCAGGGTTAACAAAGAATTCCAAAGATGTACAGTAGGTGAAATGGGCATTCTAAACTGGCCATAGGTATGTGTGTACATAGGAGGATGTGGTGTGAAACCGCTACCATGGCAGTGCTAGCCACCTGGCAGCACAAGCCTTAGTTCTAGATAGTTGTCAGTTTTGAAGTGACACCCCAGTCCTTGAACCCCTGTGTAAAAATGGGAAAAAGGGGTTGTGCATGGATAGATGAACAAAGAAGTAGTATAATGATTTTAATAAGATAAAACAGTCGTTCAGCAGCATTTACTAACACAAAATGTTTGTTCATACTGAAAAGTAAGTACTAGCCATAGTACATGTTTGTAAAACATCTCAGTAAATTACTCTTGAGAAGAAAGTGCTAGCTGACAATAAATCACTACAGAGTATACAAAATAAGTCATTAGACAAGCTACTGTGCAGGTTACAAAGAAGATAATGCTGCTCTACTAGGAGAAATATGATTTAAAATAAAATTGTTATACAATTAAGTTAATGGATATAGCAAATGTACTACATCAGTTGTACTTGCCATGCCAGAAAGAAAATCTGCTTGCAGATGAATTGGAACATAAACCAGTTTACAGTGGAATTATCTCTAACAGAAAGAATCTTAAAGACTTTGTGAAACAGTTTTGTTCTAAGTCCCCAGTAAACACAAAGCCTCCATTATGCCAAATCATTTTGATTCATTTGTTACTCAGAAGATGAGAGCCCTATTTTCTAGTCACTTCTTCCTTTTATGTGTTATGGTTGAAGTGGTTAGTGGCAATGCCAGCATATTTTAAGGAATTAATTTTTCACTTTATGCTATATCTAATTCCCATGCATATCTCTAGATACTTTTTTATTTAAATTGTATACTTCATAACAAAGCTCAATAACTCACCTCACCCAACTCATAGCAGTAGATTGCTGTACTTAATACAACTTAAAAAAAAATTAATATTTCTGCATAATTGTTGGCATAGTGTACCATCCATATAACCATGCCTTATGTTGACATAACATCATTTTATATCAAAAATTTCTCCCTCTATCCACCACAGAATTTCTGCTCCTTCTAATATAACATTCATCTCTTTTTTATCCTTAGTGCATACCTTCACAAATCAAATCACACCACTCTATTAATCTTTAAACCAGCTTCTATTATCCTCATTTAACACTGCCTGCCTTATGCATTATTCTAGCTGCTGTCCATCCTACTTGCCTGAATGACTTCCTGTCTGCTAAATGTAAACTGCTTTACTCCTTCTCATTTTTCTCTCCATGAATCTAACACTTCTATTTGTTTCATACATTTCTTTAATCTCATCAAGCATTTCACATAAAACTCTACCTTCCCATGTAGTCTGTCTAATCTCAATTCGAAAGCAATATATTAAATTACCCTGTTTATATCAGTCTTTCTTTTCTCCTCTATGTCACACTTTTTTGATTGGCTGTCTGTAACCTATCATGTCATCTGCTTCATCTGCGTTCTGGTCATAATAGGATCAAACTACATCTCCCACATCTTTAAGACTATGTCTGCACTGTACCCACCAATTCATACCAGTAACACTCTCGTCTCACCAGTAACCTTCTCCATCTTGCACTAATATTCATTCTCCACTTTCTTCACCTCCTGCTCCTCTTGGAATACAATCAGTTCCCATCCATTTATGACATTTATTTTGAATCTTGTTCAATTCACTTAATTTCCTCATGTAGGCAAATTATGTTTAACATCTCCCCTCTGGTTTACACAATACACCTTCTTTCTTTCTTTGGCTGTGCCAACTACTACCTTGAAATTACCTTTACTTCTACCCCCTTTCCACCTCTGACCTTTTATCTTCTCCTCATGAACTAGACATAAGGACCTTTGGTCACACCACAAGGACACACCATTCAACTCTATTCCCTGAACACGATAGAAAAATCTCAGTGAAGATCATCTACCTCTACAGATATTTGAGTATTGCTCCCTGTTTCCAGGCCTAACAGTGACAATATAGTATCATCATCAACTCTCTCATCTGAAATCTTTATTCTCTGCATATGTGTACAATAAATTTGCAGCACAGTACAGCTTATTAGAACTGGGTCAGCTCTTATTTTCATGTTTACACATACAATATGATTACCCACTAAGAAGATACATAGTAAAATGCATATTATACAATGACCCCCCATTAATATTTGAAAATGTGCACGCTGATTGGTCAGCGTGCACATTGTAAATCAGACTTATACTAATGGAAAAAGGTCCGGTCACCCGGACTTTTTCCATTAGTATAAGTTTTTTTTTACACACTGTCTAGCTATGTTAAACCCATTTAACATAGCGAGACAGCTTTGAAAAAAGCACAGGAGAAAGCAAGATCTTCGTTGCTTTTTTTAAAGCTATCTTGCTATGTTAAATGGGTTTAACATAGCGAGACAGTTCATAAAAAGCAACGGAGATCTTGCTTTCTCTGTTGCTTTTTTTCAAAACTGTCTCGCTGTGTTAAATGGGTTTAACATAGTGAGACAGTTCATAAAAAGCAATGGAGATCTTGCTTTCTCCATTGCTTCCGCCCACAGCTCTGATGTACTGTGTAAGCATATGTATGAGCAGTACATCAGAACTGCCGCAGATTACCAGACAGCTACAGAAGGGCAGAAAGGAGGCATTATACAATGCCATTATTTAAGAAAAGTAATTATTTTTTTTCTTAAATAATATCATTGTATAATAGCAATAACCCACTTCTGGGTGTGGGTAATGCTGGATTTACCCACTGTTGTCTTTGTTTGGCCACTCGGGCTTTACCCTCATGACCAAATCACACCAACCATGTGTAAATCCAGCATTACCCACACCCAGGCATGGGTTATTGCTATATTAACTTTCAAGACACTCCTCATGAATTAACTAAAATTGAATACCCACGCATACCAACGTAATTTAACTAATCTTCTGGCTCAACCATGCTAGCTAGCCTACTACTGCAAACTGACTCATGATGATACTAAATTATTTGCTTCAGAATTCCACACTCCAAAAAAGATGATCCCCTGGATTTACTATCCTTCCATGCACGACTAGCACAGTCCTGCACAGAAGCAGCCATTTAGGAACAGTACAGCAGCGCACCATGCATATCAATGAAGGCGCACTGCTTGAGCTACTAAACAGACATGGAGCATGTACGAATGCAGAGCTCTCAGAATATACATGCCCCTTCAACTAAAATTGAACAGTGCTGTGGTAAGCGGGAGTATGCAGTAGTAAGCATATTTAAGAAGTAGTAAGTGGGTTTAAGCAGTGTATGAATAAGAATGAGCGAGGCTGCTCATAGGTGTTCGCATACCCCCAGCAACATCCCACCCAAGTGTACAAGAGCAATATTTAAAACATTAAACATAAATAAATGTTTTATTTTTTATACAACAGATTAAATTTAACCATAGGTGCATGGGTTTGCCCATCACTTAGCTATGGTTAATGCAGCTTAAATTGCACAAGAGGATAAACAGCAAAATACATGCAAATGAAGCAGTATAGCAATAGTGTAGTGGGCAGAGCATTTGCCTTACAAGCAGTCATTGCCGGTTTGAGTCCCACTCCAGTGCAGTCCATTTTCCATGTCAAATCACTGAACAATCAATTTATTTTGTTGCATAACCTACAACATAACATATATTTGTTAACTGGAGTACTGCATTAAATGCAGATGTGGGGTGCCATTGCCATAATGTTGTAAAGTCCACAGATAATCACAAGTGCGTCATAGAGTATATGTATACAGGAATCAGGGATACAAATGGAAGGTAAAATGTGTAATGAGTGATACATCCATACAGTTTCCAAATCCACCACCTTCCCAAGAATCATTAGACATTACTGTCTAAATTAGTGCTGTGGTAAGCGGGAGTATGCAGTAGTAAGCATATTTAAGAAGTAGTAAGTGAGTTTAAGCCTGTTTGTGCAGGGGTAAGCAATGAGCACACAGGTGAAGCAATATTGAAGCTGACTTTCTGTAAGCATATTTAACCGAAGGTTGGCATTGCTTACCCTTGCGCAAACCTGTGCAAACCAGCTTAAATGTGCCTTAGTCACTCTATATGCAACAGCTGTTGTCCTGAACAGAAACAAAATAAACAGCCTTTGCAGGTCTTGAACTCAGGACCCTGTACACAACAATCATAGTAGTTAACCACTAAGCCATCACAGCAGTACATAAAACTGAAGTATCACCAAACAGATCTTCACTTTAGGAAAATCAAACTGGACATGTGAAAGGAATCTATATACAGTTTTATGTTGTATAACCTACTACATAACATAAATATGTGAACTGGAGTACTGCAGTAAGCCCAGATGTGAGGTGTCATTGTAATAAAATGTTGAAATCCCCTAATAAACACAAGGACCCCATACAGTGTATGTACACATAAATCATGGATACCAAACACATATATACCATGTAATGAATAATAAATCAATGCCAAAAATCAAATATAATGAAAATTAAATATTAAGCAATGCTAAGCATTTCACAGCCCAGCATAGTAGATGTAAGCAATGTGTATACCCCTTTAAGCAATACCAACCTTAGGTAAGCAGGTTTGCCCATAGCTTAGCATTTTCAAAACTGTCCAATCATAGCAAAGTGCATGAAACTGGCCCTATTTAAAACCAACAAGCATGAATACATCTCATGACTGGTTGTAGCTACCCTCTGTAGGCACTATGTCTGGAATGGGAGAGGGTGTGCACTTTCGGGCACAGTGCTGGGGCATCCAGGAGTCCAGAGTCATGGCAGGACTCCTTGTGAAAGACCATGACCAGAGACTGCTGCAGGGTCAGTACCGGGGTTCCCAATACAAGGTGGAAGCCTGGGACAATCTCGCCCATGACTTCATTAGTGCCACTGGCATACCCCAAACTGGTGAGCAGGTCAGGCATCACTATGCTGACCTGAAGCGGGGAAAGGGGGATTTCTTGGATCAGTGGATCCAAGAGGCTAGGAGGACAGGGGATGCCCCAGCTGTGTTTAAGTTTCAGTCCACTACCTGTTTAATAACTACCAGCTCATGTATATTATGGATAGGTATGGCTAAATTCCTCTTATGTCTTTCACAGTGGCAGGTGAGTGGGCTGCGAACCAGGAAGCCCATGGCTGTAGACTGCAGCAGTTGCGATGTGAGGCAGGTTAGTAATACTCTTGCATGTACTGTCATAGGAAATAAGTCTAAAAGTAGCAGTTAATCAATTGCCTGTATAAATCCTCTATTGTTTAAGGCATGTACTGCATACACCAGAGAAATGGGCAGGAAAAGTCTCATATAGGTTGTATGTAAATAAAAGCATAATCACCTGACAATAAAGGTCTAACTGCTGGACTGCATGTGTTTACTCTGGTATCATATGGTAATGTAGAGCTGCAATCACTTAATAGTACTGTTGTATTAAGCACTGTTACCCACACTGTGTTACATAAACAAAATGTGTAGGAATGTCTGCATATGACTGTTGTAATCCCAAGAGGTCATATAGCACAACTGAGAGAGACTTAGACAGAAAACATTGAAAAGACAGACCACAAAATACAAATAACACACTTAACTGTGACATGAACTGTTGTATTTTTAGCACACAGAGCCATGGCTTGAATCCTGGGAGTGGTAGTAGGCTGTATGCAGAATCATTCCCCACAACTGTACAGATATGTCCAGAATGTCCAGTAAATTGCCCCATATGTGCTGCTTGTCACCCTGTAACCCTGGCAAATCATTGGGATGATCCCAGATGTTTAGGCAGCAAACAAGACATACAACTGATTTTCAGACATCTATAAGAACAAACCTGGCACTCTAGCAACTCCCCAAAATGTTATGAGAATAATTAGCCAAGTATATCCCATCTCCACCCCCCACGTTGTCAAGCTGTGACCAGAGTGTGTACAGTAACAGAGTGAGACATATGTGCATAATACTAATGTGGAAACTGGTAATTTGTGTGGCAACATTCAGGTAGTGCTAACAAACATTGCTTCCACAAGTCTGTCAAATATGAACACTGCGCCTAGAAATAAAACATTGATATCTTGTACTGGTACTGTTTACTCTGGTATTGTATGGCATTGTTAGTGTTGCAGTTGCTCTGAATAATAAGGTATTAGTCATCACGGTCACCCACACTGTACTACATAATGCAACTGTCTAGGAAGTCCTGTGTAAGAGTGCTGTAATTACAAGGTCAGAATGTAAAACTACAGGAGAATTATAGACAGAAATCAGACAAGAGATACACAGCAATATCTATATAACACACTCAACTGCGATAGACAGTGTTTTATTTTTAGCAGACGCAGCCATGGTTCAAATCCTGGGAGTGGTAGTAAGCTGTATGCAGAATCATACCCCACAAGTGTACAGAAAAGTCCAGAACGTCCAGTTAATTGGCCCATATCTGCCGGCTGTTACCCTGTCCCCCTGCCATATCAGTGTGCTAATTTCTGACATGTAGGCACCATTTCATGTCATAAAACTGACTGTCAGACCTGTACATGTTTGGAAAATGTCAAATAAAACAAACCTGTCATTGTTCAAGTTACTAAAGGTTTAAAAGGGCAATAGTCAAAATATGTCCCGGTTCACCTGCATGTTGTGAAGACATGCCGAGCATGTGTGCAATAAGAGATGGACAAGTATGTGCATAACATCAACCTGGAATCTGGGAGCTTGTGCAGAACCAGTTAGGTAGTGTTAACAAACAATACCTCCAAAGGTATACCAGGTAAGAGGTGTATACTGCAGGTAAAACTCAGTTCATGTATGTAGTTCTCAACAGCCATACCACTGTCCAAACTAAGGCAGTAAGGTAGTGTACTAATACCTGTAAGGTACAGATCACAGCACTGACTAGGAAAGTAATGCAAACTACAGGAATATACTAGTTGTTAATAGATATCTTTCTCTCCCTGACACCGAATCTGCAACAATAAACTAAATACATAACTCAGTTGGTATGTCCTGACTTAACTCTACCATTGGGACATATGTCCTATTGTTTGATAATTATTTAAATTTGTTTCTATGCATGTGCCATGTTGAAACACTCCCACATTGATGACATGCTGCCATCAATGTACCTGCATGCTGTTGTAATAACCACTGTGGTTCCATATATGCATGTGTTCTGTTTGCTATGAAACTGTTCCATATCTGGTGTTTGGGTTGAGGGGAATATCTATGCATGCTGTTATACCTAATCCTGGAATGTGTTGACTATTACTAACCCACATATGTTGATAAAATATAAACATCATAGCACATTTGGGAAGGCTGGTCCTGGCGAAGCCACCTGTCTCACCTCAGCTTGGCCATGGCACCGGGCATCGACACATCTGGGGCCCAACCCGGGACTTACTCGTTCATTAATTCTGCACCACCTTTGGGTGTAACCGCCTCAGAGGATGGGGTTCACCCCCACACTGGGAGCAGGAGGGGACAGGAACCTGTCACCCATCACCAGGTATGGGTTGTGGTACGTAGTGAGCTCCGCAAAAAGATCAGAGATCTGCTATGCCAGCTTGAGAGCCATGTGTCGAAACTAGAGGGTTGGGCTGGCCCTCCTACTCATCCCGCAGCACAGCCACCTTCGAGGCTGTGAAGGTGCCCTGGTGACTGTCCATGGGTGGGGACCTCAGTCCCCCTGTTCCCACTAGGGGGCTCATGGGCTTCCAATTTCCAAACACCCCTCCCCATCAAGGTGTTTACCTCCCACATGTGTCATATGCCACCCCTGTATGCATCTTGTTTGTCTTGTCTGTTAACCTACCTAATGTACCTCCCCAAATATACCTACTATCCCTCCTCAACACCCCACTCTCACCTGAAAAAAAGGGTAATCTGTTCCCAAAAAAAATCTTGCACCATACATAGCTGTCCATTTCGCACACGTGTCCACTGGACACATGTAATCTGGTATAATTGGCTTAACAACATATTATTGTTGTCCTCTCTCAGGGGTATGAGTGTTCAAATATATCTCCAAATTCAGTGTATATGCACAGCTGTTGCTGTGCAAGAAATGGGCATCTATGGAACTTCCTTACACCCATCCAGCACCTCTCTAGCTATTTTTCCCTACTGTATTTCCCTCTTTGTGCCCCTTTTTCACCACTTTCCTATCAACCCTTTTTCATTTCTTTTAAAGAAATTAGTGCGAGGGTAAACAGGAGTAAGCACCTCTAAGCAGCAATAAGTGAGTTTAAGCTTGTTTGCACGAGGGTAAGCAATGCCTACACAGGTTAAGCAATTGAGAAGCTAAATCAGTATAAGAAACTGTAACCAGAAGTTAGCCTTGCTTACCTCCGTGCAACCCCGCTTACACCTACTTAAAAGTGCCTTAATCACTCTGTATCCAATGGCCCTTGTTCTGCCAAGAAACAAAATAACAAGCCTCTGCAAGGGTTGAACCCAGGACCCTGCACACCTTAACCAAAGCAATTTACCACTAAGCCATGTTGGATATAGATAACCCTGATGTTTTCACAAACATATCATCCAGCACAGTCATTCAACAGTACAGAAATGTATTTAAACATGTAGATGTTTTTATTTATTTATTTTACATTTGTTAACTGTGTTAGTCTGACTGAGCTTTTGCCTCATTTTCAGCAGGGACCCAGGGAGAAAAGCTCCTCAGTGAATAAAATGTAACAAAGTTGCATTATAGTCAACAAAGAAGTTACTATCAGTTTACAATAGCACGTATGTCTGTGTATATATATATGTGTGTGTGTATATATATATATATATATATATATATATATATATATATATATATATATTATATATATGTATATATACACATACCTACATATATATATATATATATATATATATATATAAATATATGCATACATCTATAGTTATATATATATATATATATATATATATATATATATATATATATATATATATATATATATATATATAGATATATATATATATATATATATATATATTTATAGAGCAATATATATATATATAAGAGAACATAACAAATACATTTATGACCACAGGCAACGTTAATGGGGGTGAGGGGTCTCAAGCTAAATACATCTTGTATGTATTGATATAACCCCCCCCCCCCCATGCTTGCCCTTTTATCTTTTCTGGAAGGCAGTTCATACATCCCTATTTAGGATTTAAGATTGTGGCTACATTCTACGTGGATTGCCACACTAACAAATTGGTATACTTTTGTTTCTGCACAGAGTGTTATGCCTTCTACATAGGGAAGGCAAATCATCCTTTTAAAGATTGGATATTGGAACACCTTAGAGATATCAGGAATGTAAAAGAAAATAATGCATTAGCTATGCATTAGCTATGCATATAAGTAGAGAAGGCCCTGTTCATAAGTTTAAGTTTTTATTTTAGAAATTGCTTCAGAGAGTAAGGGGGGGGGGTGATCTTAAGAACAGTACAGAGGCGATAGAACAAAAATGGATCATTCAGCTACAAGCTGATAGACCTCCAGGCTTAAATTTTATGGACCAGACCTTTGAAATATTACAATTTAATTGTTTCATGTGCACTGTACATTTTATTATAATATTATATATTTTTATACATTTTAATGGATTTTTGCCACTCCAATATGAGGCTTAATAATGTTGGTTATAGAGATTTAACATTAATATGCATGTTGGGTTTTAAAGATAATATATCTTTAAATATGTGGCCTTGAATTAATGGCTTTTTTTGATTGGTACTTTTTTAACTAGAGCGTCTTTTTGAATGAGATTTTGTATGTGTTTTTTATTAGTCTGATGAAGCAGATTGTATCCATGAAAGCGCTCACTTCTGTTTACTTCTTTAGGTATTAAAGGATTTTTTGTACAGCCGTGTGTGACCAACGTATATTTTCTGCTTTTGACACTGTATGAGTCACCTATACAAAAGACAATTGTAGCCTGAAACATTTACCCACAGACAGGTCAAAGGATATAACACCACACACAGGTTTACATACACGAGAAAGCTTTATTTGTCTACTATTACAGTTGTACATGCCATGTCATATAGCTGTTTAGACTTTGAAATACATATAAACAGATTGATGCAACTCTCAAACAGATCAATTAATACAGTATTCAGAAAAGCATAACATATGTTGCTGTCCAGGCAAAGGCCTTCAAGTAGTACAACAGTAAAGACAGAGTGGGCCACAGGATAACAATCAATCAACAGTAAGTAATGAAGATGTATAGTCCAGCAGCCTCTAACTACACTCTGTATGCAATCCCTAGGGGAAAAGACTTCAGTTGACACAACTGGATGCATCTGTTACATAACAAGGCATAACTGAAATCACACTGACAAACAGAACAGTCTGTATGGCAGGAAGCAGAAGGCCAGCATTCTCCCAAGGTGAATTGTATAGTAATGTACATCCAGATACCTTAAGGCAGCTTACTCCTGATATCCCTCACATATTGTAACAGCCTAGATTAGTTATGGTGCACTCTCCCATAGACTGACATACAAGGGATATACCACTGTTACATACACTGACCTCTGGACTGCATGAGGGCACTCATGTATTGTGCAGATGAAGCCCACACATATATGGACCCAACTCCACAATATGTGTGGGGGCTACAACAGCAGTGGAATGATGGCAGGAATGGCAGCATGACATACTTACAGGCCACTACATAACAACTCCTGACAGCATGTCATATGGACAAAGCCTGGTATGTAGGTAAAGGACAGAGGCTGGAACACAGGCTTGTATGTGAAATAGTGTTTACATACACTAAGCAAGTTGCTGGTGTTACAGGATAGTCTTCAACATACCCTTAGTCAGGAATATGAAGTCAGAAACACAAATGGATGTAGCCATGTACTAACAGCAATCAACACACACACAGCCAGTGATATATCTGATGCAAGACCTGTGTGGTGGACAGAAAAACATAACAGGCACACCTCTGGCCATCAAGTGGATAGGCCCACAGTTGAGAGCTATGCAGACAGACTGCATTCTATGTTAAACTAGTATGCACACACAAACTCTGTAACACTGGTGCTATACAATGCATAAAACAACACTACTCACACTCTGTCTGTAGTTCTGGAACCTAATACAAATATGTAGCTTGCCTGAGTGTGCAAGTTCTCTTGTAAGAGGTATTGCTACCTGCTGTCTGTAACACTGCTGCCCACCAACAGGAAATATGTCCACCATACAGGGAAGGTAAAGGGACCACACCCACATGATGTAGGGATTTATTGTACTGGGTTGCCATTACAGTGATAATTGGAAGTGCTGCACAGCATGCTGCATGCAAATAGCAAGTGAAGGACACTGATTGGTGCAGAGACCATCACCTGATTATGTGCATCACCTACAAAAGCCATGTTGCAATCTATTTCAAGCAGCTCAATCCATTTACTGGAGAGAGAGAGAGAGAGAGAGAAAGAGACAGAGAGAGAGAGAGACAGAGAGAGAGAGAGAGAAGAAGAAGAAACCAAAGCTAAAACCAAAACCGAAACCAAAACAGAAACAATCAAACAAACACACCTGGAAAGAAAGCAGGCTAAAGCCAAAGCCAAAGATAAAAAAATACTCCTACAAGGAAATCATCCAAAACAGACCTCATTCCCACAACAGGTATGTGAGATATATATGCATGTAATTGACAGTAGTACATGGTCCATAATATTGGGATAGGTGATGTGGAATGATATATATGTGCCGTCAGGTGTTGTTGTTGTTGTAATAATGTTCAGCTGAACAACTGCTATGGACAATATAGTCTGCCCCTGTGGGTAGTGGGCCATACCCATCAACTTTGTAGAGCAGCACTGACTGACAATATGTAAGCCAACATAGTATGTGTTGTGTAATGAAAATTATGTATATTACTGTGGCCAATAGCTGGTGGTGGAAGTAATGCCATAATGATGGACACATGGGTTCCAGAGCCCACCACTTGCAGGACACTCAGGTTAACATGTATTGTAGCATGCTGAAATGCCATAGGTGTGTAATAGGCTTATCTGCAGTCTGGCCCTATATATATCCCCCTAATGTTAGGCTGTGTCTATATGTGGCACCTGTCTGTGTTGTAGCAAAGCAGAACAGTGCACCTGTGCAGGATGGAGAGTTAGAGATTGTGGACCTGATGTCTGAATGTACCCCATATATATAGGTATGTATAAACACACACACAAATGTATGTAAATACATGTCCCCTATATTACCACCACAGTGCTGCATGCTATGTGTGAGGGAACATCACACATAGCAGTACACAAAGAAATATACAGCTGTAAGTGTGTGCAACATGGACGGTTATGTCACATGTGAACCCCTTGTTGTAACCACATTGCCCTTGTCTCTGAAGCAGGAAATGGAAATATGGGGAAGGATAGCAGGTTTATTTGTGGAGGTGGTTAAGGCTGGTAGATATAGAGGGCAGCCTACAGGGGTGGTATATGACACATGTGATGGGTAAACACCCTGGATGGTGTGTGTGGTCTGTGATGTGGAAGCCCCATGAGCCCCCATATGGAAACAATGGGAGCAAGGTCCCCCCATATTGCTAGTCACAACAGCAGTTTCAGGGCCCTGAAGGTGCCATGCCTAGAGGCTGAGTAAGAGGAGCATGTTGACTTTGTGATTGTGTACTGGGGACCTCAAGGTGCTGTAGCACATCCTACAAGTTTCTGTGGAGCCCCCTATGGAACAGACCCTGGACCTGACCTTGGGTGTCAGGATCATGTTTGTGTGAGCCCCCAGGGGGGTGCACCATCCCCTGAGGTCGTTCCACCTGAAGGTAGTGCTGGACCAGTAGATGAGGAGGCCTCAGGGTGTGTCCCACATGTGATGTCGCCTGGTAACATGGCCAGATGAGGTGGGAGAGGTGGTTCTGCTGGCAACTATTCCCTAAACATGCTATTGTGTCACTGTTATATAACATATGTGGGTAGTAATAGTCCACACCATCCCGGAACATGTCCAACAGCATGTATAGATATCCCCAATAACACAGAATGACAGATGTGTAGTAATCACATAGCAAGCATACCACATGCATATATGGAACCATAGTAGCACTGAGAATGGCATGCAGGTGAAATAGTCTGTAAAAGGCCAGCAATGATAGTGTGCCCACAGGGAACATGGCTACAAACATATAGCAAAAAGAGTGGTACAATACAATATATGTCCCAATGGTAGGTAAACTGTAGCCATACCTACTGAGTTGTGTGAACAGTTTGTTGTCACTGATATGGTGAAGGGGAGACAGAGATGTGTATTAAGAACTATGGTAACCTTGCTGTATGAGTTGCTCAGACCTGTTTCCATTTATGTCTTTCAGGCAAGATGTCCCATGGCCATTTACCAGTGTATTCAGCAAATTAGGTCATTCTAAACCACCTGATACAGCACTATCAGGTTCTCTTTGGCAGGACAGCCCATGAGCAGCAGGAGTGGACCACCCTGTGGAACAATCTAGTCCACAGGTCAATGATGTCGGCCTGCATAACCGCAGTTTTGAGCAGGTCTGGCATCATTGTAGTGACCTGCTTTGCAATGCCCATCGGCTTGCTGCTGCAGTCCGGGAGGATCACCTCGCAATGAGGGGGTCATGCCATCCATCCCCCCTGACACATGTTGAGGAGCTCCTCGCCATCCTCATGGCACCTGCCTACCTGCACACCCAACAACTGGTAGAGACCATTGTGGAGGTGGGTGCAACCCACACACCAGCTGAGGAGCGTGCAGGTAAGGCCACAAGGCACATCAGTAGACCACTGTTGCATATGCATCCACATCTGTACAGGTAGATCATGCATATGTGAGATGTCATATATATAGTCTGTTGCTGCATAGTAGTAATAAAGAAATGTGCATAAGCTCTAGTATTGTAGACTTGTACTGTTGATGTACTGTAATGCTGCACCCACCCTGTAGCAATGCTACAGCTGTGGCCACTGACATTACATCTCTCACACTCTTATGTAGGTCCCTCTGGTATAACACCAAGGTAGCAGCCTGTAGCTGGTGAGTATGGTTTATGTTCATGCTTGCCAATACACCGGGCATGTAATGGCTATGGTATAGTCCATGCACACATCTAACACACCTAACCATAATGCATGCCATACATGTTCACATATTGTTGCTGTTAACTGCACTGCATCACAGTGGTGACCATGATGAGGTATCTGAAAGGTATGTCAGACACTTATAACTAACATCCTGTCATTGTGAAATGTGTCCACAGGGATGAACTTAATGGTGGGACACATGGCCTACAGTAGGGACATGTGTGAAACATCACCCTTATACAGTGCTACAACAGTGTATATACCAGTATTACAATGGCAACTGTTAAAGATCTACCCTATGGCATATCATAATACTGTGTTCCACAACCCTTAATACTTGCAATGTAGTCCCAACATGAGCACTGGGTGTGTAATATGAAACCATAGATTAGGGCAGCAAATATGGGGAATATATACCTTCACAAACACTGGAAGGATATGTGTGCATACACTCCAGAGTAAATATAGTGGAGGCAGCTATTGAGGTACTGCCTGCATGCATTTGTCATGGAAATGCACCGTTCAGCAAGTACATGTCCCCAATGTCACACCACATAGTGGTCAGCTGTCCAAGATGTCTGGCCATCAAATGTGCATATTAACTGCAACAGAGTTAGCCATGGCTTGCACACATCTTACATGACATGGTATGGGCCCCATACCCAACAGGGAGTACCCATGAGCTGCACATGTAGCCATACCTCACCATTGCATATGCCATGGCAAACAGTGCAGACAGTCATGTATGTGGCAAGTATGCATGAGACAGGAATGATGTAGGACATAAACAGATGGCCACCCAAGACAAATGCTGTCACATGTACGAAACTGGTCATGCGCGCTGCCCACTAACATGCCACAATACTGAGGGGGTAGCAGGAATGTTCAGCAAGTACTGGCTATGTGGTACCCATGTCAGCAATTGCCTGGACTCTGCAAGCATGTGACCTATGGGTTAGGGTAAACAGATGTGACAGTTATACCACAGGAAACGTCAACCAGGCCTCTCTACAGGTAGTGTATGAATAGCAGAAGAGGTCCCCAACAGTCATGCGTTGCAATGTGTACTGGTGTACCATGACCATGTTGGAAATCTACAGACAGTATTATGTAAGATACAGGTGCTGCTGAACCAATGCCTCACCCCACCTCAGGCCCACCATCCCTATCTGTACTGTGCCAGTGTACATCAGTATGTTTGCCAGTCAGCTGGGACTAGGCTGTTACACGTGGTGTTCAGTGTTTGGGACACTGCAAACTGACACATGTGTAGGCCATAGTTGTCAAGCATCTGCAAAAAGGCTGAAGGTGGGGAGAGTGTGTCATCATGACACACCAGTGCACTACAGCAGGGATCCTAAGGATGCTAAGAATTGCTGTATCTGCACACAGTCAGGTTCAGGAACTATGGCAGACATACCACTAACTCCACAGCAATAGTGATGGCAGTGTGTGAACTTCAAGGGATGTGCACATGAGTAGACCTTGCAATCATGCAAAGTTGTGGGACATGTGTAGGGCAGACTGACCATATACTGGGAAATGCAGATGGCCCATGCTAGTATACCCCTGCCAGGAATAGTGACTGCTGTAGTACACATAACAATAGGTGCAACAAACCATCATGATAAGGGAGTGCACACACATATGCACCCATAGAGTGTATGCATCGCAGTCAGCACCTAAACACCTAACACATTTCTTAGCCACTGCATGTGACGACATAGGACATATGCCACATATCAGGCCCATGTAATACATATGCGGCGATGTGGCCCCATGGCATATAAAGGAAGACTGTGTCATATCAATAATGGTGTGTACATTCACCATAGCCACGGTAAGGTTTGACGGTTGTCAGTGCAATAGTATCATATTGGTCATACATGCACCGCTGATGCTGAGATCTGTAAACCAGACATCAGGCATTCACAAATGACATCTGCCACATATCATCCCAGGTATGTGTCACTCAAGCACATAGGGGCTGTGAGCATTAGAACAGACATAACTAGCACAGTAATACACATTCAGCAATGGTTTGTACACTTGTGAAGTTTGGTGCACAGTACATGGCAGGGTGCAGAACAGCTGCACAGCAATACTGTGTGCATGGGTGCAGTGTTTTCCAGGTGAAGGGGCATCACCTAACACAGCCCATGCATCAGACACATGTATACTGCTGCTAGCATGGATTGACTATAGCTGCACTGCATGCTGTTGAGTACTATGTGTTATGCATGTTGAGAGATGGGTAATGGGAGGACTGTGTGTACTATCTTTGTGCAACCTCACCTGTAAGTGTGTGTGTGTGTGTGTGTGTGTGTGTGTGTGTGTGTGTGTGTGTGTGGTGGGTTATTTTGTCTGTAAGTGCAATCTGGCGGAGTGGAGGGGGGTTGATGCATGTAGGATGTGTGTGTGCATGTGTGTGTGTTTGTGTGGATGTCCATGTATGCACATGTGCAATTGTGGGGTTGTTCATACGGCAGTATCTCCCTTTGGAATCGTGCAGTACATGGACATGGACTGACACATGAGACACCAGGAATACTTGTCTGGTATGTAATCACAGGACAGCTGATAGTATAAAAAGTCCTGTAGCATGGAACATGCATTGGGAGAGAAAGTAGACACCAAATATACCCTTATTATTGCATTCAGCAGAAAGGTGAATGACTACCCAAGTATGCAGCACTGCAGATGCATTGGGGATTTATTAGACAATACCAGGGAGTGTATCTATATATTACTGTTGTCCACATGATAAGTTGATTGAGCAGCAGATCTGGCATGTACTGAGCAATAGTTACATATACACTCCAGTGCGTGACATTATGGAGTGAAAATATGGGGGCCATGCTCAAGATGTCTGGACATACGCAGGGTGAACACTGGATGACAGCAGTGAGGCCATTTAAAACCTACTCCACTCAGTGCAAGGAGGTAATGGAGTAACAGGTCTTGTGTTGTGATCACTTGTCTAGGCATTTAGAGGAATGATATGTTAATGAGTGGTATTAAAGAGTGTATGTTACCAAGTGTGATGCAGGATGGGGAACTTATATGAATAAACATGGGACTGTCTGTAAACCCAGGGACAGGTAGGTATTTTGGTGGAATTTCAGTGTGTGTGTGTGTGTGTGTGTGTGTGTGTGTGTGTGTGTGTGTGTGTGTATGTGTGTGTATTTGTGTACTGTTATGCAATGCTGTACAGGTCTTAAAGTGTGTTTCTTGTTCTCCCCCACAGGTGGCGAGGTGGGCTACAGTCCTTCCTGCATGTAAACTGATGTTGGTGTCCATACAGACACTGAAGATGATGATAGGACTGTTGAGGCACAGGCAGGGTTGTCAGAGGCCAAAACTGTGCCATTGTTTGACATCCCCCTCTTAGACACCCCAACCCTGCACACAGTTTCAGTGCCTATACATACCCCAGCACCAGTGGCCATAGCAGAGGGACAGTTGGCAGTTGGTGGCAGTTCACAGGAGAGTATGGTATCTATGCCTACTGTGTCTATTCACAGCAGGCATAGCTGGAAGTCTGGCAGGGCATCACATAGGCAGATGTACTGGGGTACTCATGGTAGAGCTGCTGCTCATCATGCCCCCTGGCAGAAGTGCCACAGCTGGTACTGCCAGGCACATTTTTCAGACTGTCATGGAGGCACAGGCATGTATGGAACTGTACACCAGACAGAGCCTGAGGCTGCAGAGGGCTGCTCTATCATCTGTAAGTGACAACTTCCATGAACTTGCTTGTGCCCTCCGTGATTATACCGAGGTCATGGATAGACAGTTGGGTGAGATAGTGGGCATCATCAACCGTGGTTTGTCCGTGCTCGAACATGCGGTGGGAGTGGGGCGACGACCACATGGACATAGGCCAACAACATCAACAGCTGGTGATTAACAAAGATGTGCTAGGACACAAAGGTGCTCCCGTAGTGGCAGTACCAGCCTCAGCATTGCAGGAGGGGCACTATCCATATCACACCACAGCAGACCATGTGCACGTGTCCCTGACCAGTCCTAAGAAGGACCTGGTTCCAGCGGACATCTGTCATCATCAGGGGAGTGTAGCACATTGAGGCCTGTACCTGGACGTGCCCACAGAACCCCTGGCAGGCACAGTCCATGTGTCCATGGCTGGAGGTGGTAAACTGCACACCCTGCCAGGTATGGTCTGCAGCTGTCCAAGAAACACCTGTATAGGTCAGCCACATGGCAGAACTGTGTGCATGCATACCCACACACTATACAAACACACCTAGGGCAACCCCATACCCAAACACACCACATCACCATGCCCATATCAACTAATTACACCCCTCAACCACACACACATGGTGTCAAATGTATGGCCACCCTCGGTCTTTGGCAAACCAACAACACACCATGTGCATATGATGATATCTGTGCTACATCCCTGTCATCCATAACATTGATGCAGGAATAGGCTAATATGGTTCTGATGCACATGGTGACTGTGCTACAGTGTACCAATGTACTGATGTGGGACATGTTGTCAGGGGTAATGTTTAATGCATACATGTCAGGTAGTGTAGCTGTTCAGCCATGATGCATTAAAGCTGTTAGTAACACTGAGTGATTGAGGTCTCCATAATTTTATCCATTTGTGTTGTAGGTGTACATGTGTCAGCAGGAGGATGGTCTGAAGTCATATTCCACAAGGGGTATGGCACTTTTGTGACACCATGGCTGTAACATATCCTGGGTACAGTTGAACACGTCATGGGTTTGTATAACAGGTACTGCCTGTACCACATGGACAGGTGACCCACTGGGACATATATAATCAGCAACCTGATGTAGATCCATCCACATACAAGCACACTCTTACTTGGCAACACTGGGACTAGACCCCTATCTAAGTATGTAGTGCTACTTAAGTGTGTGGCTTTCATTGCACACACCTCACAGCATTTAGTGTGAGTGGAGTTTGTGCTCCAGGTTACATGTTACATGCAGAAAATCCCCAGACATGTACAGTATGGTAATGGGGGATGTAATGGGTGTATATGGACAATACATAGTGTGACATACAATCATATACACATTAACTCATTACATCTGAGTGATGCCTCCAAATGCATCTGCAGTTAAGTCCAACTGACGAGTCTAGGTGTCAAATATTGCTTGTTTATATTTGCATCAATAATTCCAAGACCATGCTATGCACTAGGGTTTAAAAGATTTAATCTTAAATCTTACACAATGGCAAACTCAACTGCATTAATATTTGACTTTTGGGCGGTGCAGATAAAGAGATATTAACTGTTGTTTTTATGACATTAATTTATATAGATATAATTTTAATTTTTTTTCTAAATATCTCAACAACCAAGTAGCACAACCAGAACTCCTTGGCCTCGTATGAAAGCTCTCAGCTAAAAGAATAAAATGCTGCTGACAGTGTGTGTGTGTGTACCTTGAGTTGTTGCTGAGATATTATAAGTTGTTTACAAAATATTACAAATGTAATAGTTACTGCGTTTACTGTGACTTATAAAATTTGCTTTAAGACCTAGAACCTAAAGTGTATTACCAGTATAAAAATGGTTTGTGCTGAAGAGTTTGCCATTTATATTTTTTTCATAACCCCTGTAGTTCCAGAGATATGAGCATTTGCTTGAAATGTGAGGACATAATTTAATTCTGTCTAAAGTCTCAAAATTCTTAGGCTCCGCCCATTGGAAGTTGCAGTGCAAACTTCCTGAGCTCCTTTGGAGTGAATGAGTTAACAGACACATAACAGATAGACACACATCTGAGAGACCTGGGCCTATCAGTGCTAACTAACTTGTCAGTGTGTCCAATGTGTTACAGGTAGGCTGCACACAGTACATGCATAACTGGGCTGGATTGTGGTATCAGTTACCTGTATGGTTGATGGTGAGAGTGGTCATCATACAGTGGTACATGAGACATGTACCGGGTGTACCATGGTATAATGACAGTATACACAGCACCCACATCCCACAGTGGGTATTGTACTCACTGGAACCCATGATGACACTCTGATATACCCACCATCACACATTGCCCATGACTGCGTTACAACCCATTGTCCATCCCAACAGTGGTACTACAGGGATATGCATCTAATGCACATGCCACAGTCATAGTAGGATGATGCATTGCCATGCCTCACCTATGGGCAGCAGCAACACTATCTGTACTACTGTGTGGCAATGCGTATTATAATAGGAGTATGTGGCCTCGGAATGCTGTACCCTACAGATATAGAGACATGCACACATACACACACTTGCCAGAAATCAATGGGTATCTCATGCCTATTGACCCATTTGTACAACACTGTTGTGCTAGTACTGCAAGGCTCATGTAGCCATTAGGGAGAGGAGCATAACAGGGTACATGTTATGTCCGGTACAGCAGCCACATCTTAATATGGCCATGGGTGTTGCGGTGGATGTGAAGGCCCTTATGGCATTCCCAACTACAGGTGTACTAACACACAGACACTGCTATCCTCAGTAATGCACACGTACACATTTGTCAGTACTGGGGTGCATCGCTGCAGGTGGCCATAGGTGTGTACCTGGCTATTGTCCATGGAGAGATGGGAATTGTAGGGGATGTGTGTACAGTGGTATTATGCCACCTGCCATGTGCCAGCAGGCAATCCATTGACAGACACCACTGTGGTGACCCTCAGGGTGAGAGTGACATGCATCAGCCAATCCTCTTGGTGCATCCTGGAAATGGCCACTGAGGTAATCCAGTTGACATGTGTGCAACATGTATTACAACCCATGGTTAGCATCTGTGATGGAGACCTGTACCCAAGCATGTTCTGTTGACTGTGGTAGTGTAGGGGAGGTACCAGTGGCATGTGGTGTGTACAGGGTGTTGTCTACTATATGTGCCAGTTATAACACAGCTGGGCAGACACGTCCGTGTCAGTCAAGCATAGGTTGCCTGTACATATCCAAGCTAGATACCTGCCATCTGCACATCTGTACATCTGTACAGGGTCTGACGGACATCATCTTGGCAAGTAGCTATGCAGTAGGATGAATGTGTTGACAGATAGACATATATGTATGCCATTACTACATGTTGGAAGCCCTCACTGCCATGTGCTGTACAGACAGTAGTCTACAGTTACTTTCCACATTTCAGATAATTATCTAGTAGGGGATATATACTGTGACACAGCTCACACACCAGGAACATGACAGTGAGGCCTCAAAGTCCAGCTATGCCTGCAGGGATGCTTGTTGTCACTACTACATTTAGCAATCTACTCTTGCCTGGAAAAGCACTGTCAACAGTAGTAATGCCATGATACACTGCATGCCAGTGTGACAGCATGTAACCTGAGTTACTACCCTTGTATGTAACACATTCACACAGATAAGATTGATGTACAGGTCATATATATACTTGAGTGTCCCAGACATGACACTCAAACCCCTTGCTACTGTAATGACAGGACATAGACACGTGTTTTGTACATGGCATTCATACACTTATTACAGATGTCATTACCCTGCTATGTTATCAGACTGGGACGTGAGCACTGGGCTGAGCCATGCTTCGCAGGTGTCAGCATTGCTGCAATATAACAGTTGAGCACATTTGTGCACTGGTAAGCGAAGCCTACATGGTGTAAATGCCCTTACATTTAACCTTATGCAAGCATAACTTAGATTCACGCAAACCCATGCAAACACGCTTAAAGCTGCTGAAAACTGCCTTAACCACTCTGTATCCAACAGCCCGTGTCCTGCCCAGCAACAAAATAAACAGCCATTCCAAGTTCTGAACCCAGGACCCCGTACACTATAGTCACAACAATTAATCACTACACCATGACAGCTGTGAAAACAGCTGTTGTTTTTCCAATATATCTGTTTGACTTCCACAATTTCCTAGTACTTGTTATTGCTATTGCTGTTGCATCACATATGTTGTTATATCTAAATATACACATATCAGATACATACCGTGAGATAAATCTGGGAAGGTATACACAACCGTGATGCTTACACATGACAAGGCTATGGATATATACATATACATATGTAGATATATGTCTACATGTACATACACATATATATTCATATATATGTATTTGTACACATCTGTATAGTGCATCATATATATGGCCATTTCTATATCTCTCTGTATATATATATATATATATATATATATATATATATATATATATATATATAGATATATATTTATATATATATTTATGCACATCCTATGTGTACAGATATACCTGTTTATGTCAATATATATGTAGATATCTATAACGATATGTGCATACATATCTAATTAGATATACCTACTTATGTTGATATATATATGTAGATATCCATAGCTATATGTGCATATATATCTATATATATGTATATGTGTAGACATATATAGCTGTGTATATGTATATATCTTAGTTTGTATATGTATATGTACATTGTATGGGAGATAGGAAATTCACCCCAGGGATCACATCAGTCACCCTGATAGACAGGGGTACGCCATTGCCTACTGACAGATATCCTAAGGACATCATAGGGCAGTACCACTGCTAGCACAGTAATGAGCTTGTGGACTACAACAGAGATATGACCAATATATGTGGACAGTCTGGCACTCTGTGGTTAGTTCAGAGGTGGACACAGATTCCCTTCATTTGAGACATGTAGACCACACCTGACAGTGTGGATGTTAACAGCCATGTACATGGGCATATCATGTAAATACTGGACTATATATGGCTGCACAGTTTATGCATTCACACACGCCAGTCTGTCCTGAAACATAATACCGGGTGGTGCAGAGGTCACATGGCCACATACTACCCAGTAGTTAGTGACAGACATCTGTACAGAATCCCACTGCTTTGTCAGAAATACACAGCAGTTATGGTGGCCTGGCAGCAGTATGTCTTGCAAATAACTGGACATAATAGCACACTGGGTAATTACACTAAGCTGCTAGGCATGTAACAAAGCACTGTGCAAACTACAGGCAGACTGCCACAACACTGGACTACATTTTGTATGGGGAATACACAAGTACCTGCAAATATAGCAGGCTCTACACACATGTGACAGTACAGAGTAACAGACACCTGTGAGAAAGTGCACAACCAATGTGAACACAGCCACAGCCACATATGGTATGCAAGCTTAATATGACACTATATGGACTGTCTGATAAACACCATCCTCATATGTGCCACTCACACACTAACCCTATATAAACTGGGTCATGACACAGTGTGGTCCAATGCCGTCTCTGGTATGGGACACGTGTGTTTGGCCCTACAGACATGTGAGCTGATAGGGTACCATACACTAGAGCAGCATGTAACATCACATAAAACAGGACCAAGCAGAATGATATCTACCACAGTCTGTGCACAGGCCAAGGTACATATGCGCAATACACATACTGTCAACAATCACCATAAGTACACAGACTCCAGTACTGTACATACAACCGCAGAATGGCCAGGATATGTCCTCAGAAATAACCCCTACCATATAACATGTCTAGCAGTCTGATACCTGACTAGCTTGTTATCAGGTATGACTTACTGCATGACATATGTACAAAGGTTGACAGACTTGTAGTTGGAGCCACAAACACTGGGCCAATATTGGCATGTTGCTGTGATAACCTCATACATTTACTGTTGTACAGGGCTTGTTGTCACATTATGTTCTATGAGGGATATGAAGTCAGTGGCTGTCATGGCTGTCACCATGTACTGACTGCAGTCTTCAGACTATGCTTCTGCAGGTCTAAGATAGGTGTTCTGTGAGTAACACAAGAAACATAAGACTCCACACACTGCCCAGTCT
The DNA here is from genome assembly GCF_019279795.1 of Protopterus annectens. Lineage (NCBI taxonomy): Eukaryota > Metazoa > Chordata > Ceratodontiformes > Protopteridae > Protopterus > Protopterus annectens. The sequence continues at coordinate 218,141,218 of NC_056736.1, read as the reverse complement.
GCAGATAACCCTACAGGTGGGAGTTTCCTCAAACACATAACACTGTCATGACAGGTATTACATCATGTAAACCAGCCATATCCACACACACCCTGTTAAACTAACATTACTCCAAATGCAGAAGAGCAACACTTACATTCTGCAGTCATGTCTGGCACATCCCCCTCCTGTTTGTTGGCCTGTCTCCAAAGTGTATGTTGTTAGAGGTAAATCCCAGTACCATCTGTGATGCTGGTTGCCAAACACCAAGTTGAGGCCCTGCTCACAGGGATTGAATAGGCCCAACACCCACATGATGTTCCTAGATATTGGAGTGTGTTTCCATGCAATTGTCTATGGGAATGTTACCACAGCTGTTCCACATGCAATCAGCTAGAGGGGAACTACAATTCATGCAGAGGCCATCAGCTGATCATTAGCATCACTTACAAAATACAAGCTGCTGCCTAAGCAAAGCAGGTGTTCTTCTCCACATCCACCAGAGAGGGAGTGAGAGAGACAGACAGAGACAAAGTAAGTCAGGGAGGGGGTGGGGGAGTAAAACCTAAGCATGTTTGCATCACACACCTACCAGTACAGGGTTTCAAATACCTGACTGACTATGTATTGCTATCACATATCTATGCAGTTATTGCATGTACCACATAGCTGACACATTGGGGAGCTGTCCAAAGGTATATCTGATGGTGAGTGACATCTGCAACAGTGATATAGGAGCGATAAGGTAGGTGTAGTACACGTGCCTGTCCACGTAGGTGTAGTACACGTGCCTGTCCACATGAACAGGTGTCAACGTCTACACAGCCACACTCTCTCAGGGACTCACACACATTAACACAGTTGGCAGGGTCAGGAATAGACTTCCTAACTAGCAAGTTTGCCACAATACAGTAATACGCAGGTATCACATGCACAATATGGGTATCCAGATGATATATGGGCAAAGGATATGTGAAGGTGTCTGACAGATGTCATGCTTCAGTAAGCCAATGGGAGTTTAAGTGAGTGTGAATGGTGTCAAAAGCATTATACTCCACACACACAAACACAGGGTGCCAGTAATGACATGCATGGGTGCATTGCTTCACAGGTGTATAGTGGTTGACTGTGCCAGAAGGCTGTACAAGGCTAGGTGAAGGGTATACCTTGGCATCAGGCCACATGACAATGGTCTGCAGTGTGTTTCAAGGGTGTAGTGTCTGGATTGGCCCACACAGGTGGGAATTGTATTCACCATCCAGTCATCTGGGTTACTACTGTGTGTGGCCAGAGCTGTGCAATGCTTGCCATGTATGTATCCTATAGTCCATGACATGGACGGTGTCTGAGATGTGCACACGTCCCACATGCATGTTCAATGACATGTGGAACTGTACCTGGGGTGTCTGGCCCATGTTGTGTACACAGATTGTTATCAGATGTGCCAGTCCTGGCCTCATGTGGCAGGAACTGGTAATGGACACCAGGTTGACCCTGCACCTACATTGATAGCATGATACAGGTACTTCCTGGTGTCAGTAGCATAAGCCATACAGGGCATGTGTTTAAGGCATGATATGTCCTTTGTGGGTCACATTTGATGGCACTACAGTCATTTCAGGCATCCAGTGGGGAACATAGTGAAGGCGCACTGTCTACAATTATGTGCTATTGTAGTGATGGGACAGGGTGCCATGCCATCTGTAGTCCACTGCAATCACACCATGGTTACTATCTGTGTGCAATATGCAGGGCACTACCAACAAAGTGTTTTTTGCCTAGGCGAATGTGTTTGTGTATGAAACATGGGTTGAGAGTGTTCTCTGGGTAATAAAAGGGTTGCCTACATTGTTCGCCAGGCCTTGATGTCACATGTAGTGGTATGGATTGGCAACCCGAGCCTCTCTGCTGTTTAACATCTGTCATCCTTGTAAGGTGGACATTGTGACATATAATACGCCCACCATATAAGACATCTGCAAAACCCACTTCACAATAAGTCTAGTTGTTAGACACTCACAGCCACATCCACACAGGATACAAATGACAAACACACACACACCAAATCTAACATTTGCCATGTCTGGGATTGGAACTCTGTACTATCTAGTTTATCACACTAAAGCATTACATAGTTATAGGACATGGCACTGAGATTACTAGAGTATTTGTTTTTTCCATAGGTATATTTCAAAGGGAATGACATCAGCAGGCTTTGCAAAGTAGGGAAATGGAGGTTGTATTGACTGTGAATGGCCTCAAAAGCATTGCTCCCTACACAGGCAAACAAACATCCACACTTGCCATGTCTGGGAATAGAACTCCTTCCAAACTAGTATAACACACTACAGCATTACACTGTTATAGGATGCATCACAGAGATTACCAGACTACTCCTTCCCCAAAAGTGTTTTTCAAAATGAATGACATCAGCAGGCTTGCCAAAGAAGGGAAATGGAGGTTGTAGTGACTGTGAATGGCCTCAAAAACATTGCTCCATACACAGGCAAACAACACACACACAAACATCCACACTTGCCATGTCTGGGAGTAGAACTCCTACCGACTTAGTTTATCACACTACAGCATTACACAGTTATAAGACACACCACAGAGATGACTGGGCTACTCCTTCCACAAAGTTGTATTTCAAAGTGAATGACATCAGCAGGCTTGCCAAAGTACAGCACTGGAAGTTGTAGTGACTGTGAATGGCCTCAAAAGCATTGCTCCCTACACAGGCAAACTAATACACAAACATCTACACTTGCCATGTTTGGGAATATAACTTCTACCTAACTAATTTATCACACTATATCATTACACAGTTATAGGATGTGCCAAAGAAAGTGCAGGGCTAGCCCTTCCACAAAGGTGTATTTCAAAGTGAATGACATCAGCAGGCTTGTCAAAGTAGGGCACTGGAGGTTGTAGTGACTGTGAATGGCCTCAAAAGCTTTGCTCCCTGCACAGACAAACACACAAAAATCCACACTTGCCATGTCTGGGAATAACATTCTTAACTTATTTATTAGTTTATCATACTACAGCATTACACAGTTATAGGATGCACAACAGAGATTACAAGGCTACCCCTTCTTCAAAGGTGTATTTCAAAGTGACTTACATCAGCAGGCTTGCCAAAATATGGCATTTGATTTGTTGTGAGTGTGCCTAGCCTAAAAAGGCATTGATCCCTACACAGACAAACACACACACACACACACACACACACACACACACACACACACACACACACACACACACACACACACACACACACACACACAGTTGCCACATCTGGGAGTATAACTCCTACCTAACTAGTTTATCACACTACAGCCTTATGCAGTTATAGAATGCACGATGGAAATTACTGGGCTACTTCTTCCCCAAAGGTGAATTTAAAAGTGACTGACATCAGCAGGCTTGCCATAGTAGGGCAATGGGGAGGGCAGTGTGTGTGCATGGGCCATAACCCATTCATCTAGAGGCAGACAAACCACACTCAGGCACACACACATGTTTATATTCCACAGGTACATGCATACAACTGCTAGATGACTACTGCCTTGTACAGTCATGTTGCAAAGTTAGCACTAGTACCACAGAGTCTGTAATGCTGAGGGTTTCCAGAGGCAAATGTCTACGGTGAGTGACATTTGCACATCATGTGTCTGTAGCCATTTGGCTCTGTGCTGGGTTGGACAGGCCTCATGATGGAAGGCTCTTTGTCACTGCCACTCTCTTCCACACATCTATGTATGTGTACTTTTGGCATATTATAGTGTGTTGTCCTTGGATATATGTGTGTATTCCTATCCAATGTGTATGCGAAGCATGACTGGTGCATACTGAGGAGTCCATGCACTAACATCTGCAACTGTCAGATATGTATTGTCCACTGTTGTTGCCAGACATGGGCTTCATTTCTTAAGTGTGTGAGCATGCCCAGTATGACCTTTCAGTATTTTGTTGTCTGACATTGCCTTCATTTCTCTAAGTGTGGGAGCATGCCCTGTATGACCTTCTGTACTCTATAAGTATAGCAGGAAAAGGGAAACATCCCAGTAATGTGAATAGTGTGCTCCGCTAATGCATCCGTCACAAGTGTCATAACATAGTTAGGTAGGTGTTGGAATCCTGCAAATGCTCAGTGTGTGTGTGGTGTGTGAGTGGGGTTGGTGTGTGTGTAAGTCTGGGTGAGAGAAATGTCCCTTTTGGCAACTAGGAGAACAGACTACAGGATGCACATTCCCCTTTCTAAACACTGATGATGTCAGCACTCTATAAGTATAGCAGGAGAAGGAAAGCCTCCCAGTAATGTGAATAGCGCGCTCTGCTAATGTGTCTGTCTCAAGTGTCATAACGTAGTTCAGTAGGGGTTTGAATCCTGCAAATGGCAAGTGTGTGTGTTTGTCGGAGGGGGGTTAGTGTGTGTGTGAGGGAAATGTCCCTTTTGGCAACTGGGAGAACAGACTACAGGATGCACATTTCCCTTTCTAAACACTGATGATGTCAGCACCCTATAAGTACAGCAAGAGAAGAGTTATGCGAATAGCACACTCTGCTAATGTGTCCATCTTGAGTGTCATAACATTGTCAGATAGGAGTTTGAATCCTGCAAGTGTGTGCTTTTGGCTGAGGGGGGCTAGTGTGTGTGAGGACAATGTCCCTTTTGGCAACTAGGTGAACAGACTACAGGATGCACATTCCCCTTTCTAAACACTGTTCAGCTGAAGGCCATGGCTCTGGCACAAGTTGTCTGTTTCTATGATGCCCCTTTGGAAGATGCTTGTGTCAGCTGGAGAGTCGATTATGGTGGCCAGTTCAAAGTCATCTGCATATTTTGTCAGCCACAGTCCATCCGTGTTGGCCTGTACCTCCAATAAATATATACCAAACAAGAGAGGTCCCAGGACTGAGCCTTGTGGGACACAACTTGTAACTGGTTTGGAGTCTGGCATGGCTCCAGCAATTCTAACCATGTGGGTTCTGTCCTTGAGCCACTGTGTAATCCATCTAGTGACATAGGGGCTTATATTTAAGCTGGTGAGATTCTCTAGAATGCCCAAGTGGAGTATTGTTGTGAAGGCTTTTGCAAGGTCCAGGTAGGCTGTGTGAACCACCTTCCCCTCGTCAATGGCCTTGGTGACTGTTTCAAAGAAATCAACCAGGTTAAACCTGGTAGTGCTGGTGTGCTTTCAGTAGCCCTGAACCAGGCATCTGTTACTGCACAGATATCGATGTTCTCCATGCCAAGGAGTGTTTTGGGTGCATGCATCTGGAGGTTTAGACTTCTGGCGTTGGGTAGCATTACTCTTAGTTTCTTATCCCTTGTGATACCTATGAAGGTGGGTTTGTCATTTGAGCCTTGCCTAACATAGGCACTATGGGGGTAGCAAGAGCCTTTGCCAATATCTGAAAGCCCAGGGGTGACAGGTGCAGGCTGTCCCTAGCGAAGCAGGTAGTTCAACAGAAGATGAATATGTGAAGGTGTAGTGCCTGTGATTAGTTAGCAGTAGCATATATGACTGCTCACGTGGACACATGCCAGGTAAGTCATATGCACTGTGTCACAGGCAATGTACATGTGAACAGGACAAACAGTGACATCCTGTCAAGTGGGACATGGACATACATATAGTAAGCTATGCAGATGGCACTAGGACTCCACAGAAGCTCTATAACTATGCATTGCAGGTGTGATCAGTATTCCAAGGTAATTGCAAGCAAACATGCATGCAAACAAAGCTACAGTAAACAGGGCTGCATGTAGTCCATTGTACAACAAACAAGCTGTACCAGTTCCAGTAGGTAACACTGCAAATATGCAGGCACTATGCACATGTACATGGACATACACGGGTCAGATGGCTAGGGTCCAGTCTCAGTGCACACAAGTGTACAGACCATGTACTGTCAGGATGTACAATAACTGGATGGAAACCCATGTGCTCATACCTGCAGTAATACACATGTCAAATAACAGACACTGAGTCTTCACTCAGTGGTTCCATACTTAGTAGGATGTATGCTACCTGGCCTGCCACCACAGTATCCCTGACATATATGGGGACTCTCCCTCCTGTGACAGTTAGTTATGTGTGTTGGGGCTGTCTAGCATGGTATGAGATGTGAGCATGCAGTGCTAGGGTGCTCCTGTGTGTCCTGTACCAGTCGTGTAGTACTGCACACATATCAACATCCTCAAACGACTGCATTGCAGAGTCCAGTGTGGGCAACATGCCACTTGCAATTTACATGTCCATCATTGTGTATTACTACATTCATTACCTTATCCCCTGTGCTACCTATGTATGTAGCCTTCTGTTGACATAATTACCACCAGTATGCCAACATGTGCAGATGATACACTATGATACTTACCATGGATGTAGACAACAGGACATGACAATCACACACTTACTGCATCAGGTATGCTGTGATATACCCACAATTAATTCAGCACACTGTACTTTTAACAACATGATACTATTACTACACATCTATGTGGTCACCCTGTGCATCAGCAACATGTTAACCTGTACCTGCACAGTTGTTACAGATTGCAGCAGGTGGCACAGTTTCATCATGTGCACAGGGTGTGAACTTGGTATGCCTGAGTCAGCCACCAATACCACCAATTGACATGTATGTGTATGTGTGTTGGTGAGGGACAGCAGTAGAAGGTGGGGCAATGTTGATGCAGTGTGTGCATGTATGCGGTAGCCCTAGGTGTTGTCAATTTGCATGTGTGTATGGATGCACACAGTTCCGCCTCATGGCTGCCATATACTGGTGTTTGTGGACAGCCACAGACTGTACCTGCCAGGTCATACAGATCAGTGTCTCTGGCCACGGACACGGTACCTGTGCCATGCAGGGTGCTACGGACCGTATCCAGTATCAACCCAGACTGGGTACTGTCATCAGAAGCAGGTGTTCGTTGACTGGACACAGATCCCTGTCGGGCCTGGCCATAGCCACGTGCATGTGGTCTCCTGGGGCAGTCTGATGACAGCACAGACCCAGCATTGCATGGCACTACAGGGGCGGCCGCGGCCTTGCTGTCATCCGTGACGACTGCCAGCTGCTGCTGTTGCTGGCATACGGCCATGTCGATGCCTCAACCACCCACCATCGCCCTGGCTCATGGACATGTATTTGTGGAACCGGTCTAATATGTCCCCACAACGTCTGTCTATGACATTGGTGAAATCACAGATGGCAGCCGCAATGTCACGCATACTGTCAGTCATGGCTGTGCGACATGCTGTCAGCTCCCTCAGACCCTGTCTGGTGCACCGTTCCATACGTGACTGTGCCTGCATGACAGCCCAAAACATAGCTGAGGTTGTAAGACCTCTGTGGGCATGTCTGACAGAGGCAGTATGCCCACGGATGCTCCCACGAGAACCCCTGGACGTCTGTCTGTGTGGTACCATCTCTGGGCCATGCCCATGGCTGCTGTGTGGGGAGGCATGTGCCACAGATTCCACATGACCCTGTTCAATGCCCACTGTATGCTGTCCATCACCTAGGGACATTGGTGACAAAAGGTGTATTGGCAGGATAACTGTGCGCATTGATGGGGTTGACAGCTGTGTACTGTCAATCGGCTGACCAATGGCGGACCCTGGCATACTTTCCTGTGCCATTACACAGATGTCATCATTATCAGTACCCATGGCACCTGATTCAGGTTCCCTGCTACATGACACCAGAGCAGCAACAGAACCTGTGGGAGGGAAACAGGAAACACAGTTTACAATATCTACACATTACCAGTGATGCACACATGCACACATGCACACGTGCACACATGCACAGGTGCACACATGCACAAATGCACATGTGCACACATGCACACATGCACAGGTGCACACATGCACACATGCACAGGTGCACAGGTGCACACATGCACCCATGCACAGGTGCACAGGTGCACAGGTGCACACATGCACACATGCACACATGCTCAGGTGCACACATGCACCCATGCACAGGTGCACACATGCACACATGCACAGGTGCACACATGCACACATGCACAGGTGCACACATGCACACATGCACACATGCACAGGTGCACACATGCACACATGCACATGTGCACAGGTGCACACATGCACACATGCACAGGTGCACACATGCACACATGCACACATGCACACAGTTTCACACAATTGTACAGTACTCAGTATGTGTGATATCAACACACAGACACAGACACACCTACATGCATACAAAGAGCACTACTAAGTGAGCCAAATAGTACTATTACTATCAACACTATTACAGGAATTGTTAATACACACTCACCAGCATGGATAGGCTGCATTGCTGTTATACCAGAGGGTCCTGCAGATGTGAAGAAACGAATGTCAGTGGGCATAACTGTGCCATTGTTACTGAGTATGATACAGGTCAGTAGTACAACAGTCGCCTTTCACAGGTCAGCTGCTAATATTGAGGATATCACACTTGCACATTAAATACTATGATGACAGCTACAAACCAAGGACACACCTCACACATGCATTAACTACCAGTGTACACAACAGTCAACTAGACATATGGCATATTACCTGCATGTTCACTGTCTTGCTGCTGCGTGGCTCCAGCCTCCATCATAATGCATGTCTGCTGCTGTTGTTGTTGCTGGCGGACTGGAGCCACTACACTCATGAGTAGTCCCTCCAGTCTGGTGAGTGGGGGATGTGTAGCCACCCCACCACCTGTGGCGACCTGTTGCCTGTGGATATCCGATGCACGCTGATGGACATGTATGATTAAATCACTGCAGTGATGTCGTACCTGCTCATATGTCCTATTATGCATGCCTATGTCATTTACCCGACGGACATGGTCTTGCCACAGTGCAGCCCTCTCCTGCTGATTCTGGCTGGTGCGGGAAAAGAGTATTGCATAATCCCGCACCAGGCTCTGGTGTATCTCCTCATCCTCAGCTGTGGAGTAGGTGGGATTCCGCGGGTGGGCCATGTACCTGAGAAAGAAAATAACCTGGTATCAGCAATATATGTCAGCAGAATATGGCACACATACTACACATGCTACTCGACTGTTATGATACAACATATCTCACATATGTAGCATCTGTCTGTCTATTGTTGGATACACATGTAGATGGCCAGGTATCAGTGCTCAGCCAGCAACTGTGCAACAGTACCTGGCACACTCCATACGACATACTACCAAACCCCAGCAGTCAGAACACTGATTCAGGTCAAGAGCACCTCCTCACTCTGGGGGTTTGTATCTAGGTACTGTATGGCTTACATCATCAACTACTGTGAGCTGACCACACACTGATTGCCCTGGATATACATATCCCACCTCCACCACCAGCACAAACGACTATAGTGCATAACATTACAGATACAAACTTTACACTTTGTAACAGTGACATGGTATCCTTTCAGCCCACTGGGCCAGTGGCAGATACAACCCACAAAGCTGACCCCTACACAATTGCTTTCTACAGACATCTCCGAGAATGCATGGATCGTGTAATCCCATATATGACCAAGACACTCTCCACAAAGGGACAGCATCATGTCTGGTGGACCCCAGCCATAGACAGATTGTACTACAGAAGATGGAAGCTACTGCAAGACAGAGCATAATTCCATAAAGGGAGGGCATGTCTGAGCAGCACTAGTAAGGATCTATTTTCCATCATACAAAATCCATGGGCAACTTTGAGAGGGAAATCAAGAGGGACACTACAGATATCCAGAAGGCCTTCTTCAGTTATGTTAGAAACCTGGTCAGGATCCATCCTCTATGCCCATAGTTAGTACACAACAACAAATATTTCACTGACACCACAGATATCGACAACATTGTGGCAGACAGGTTCAGTGCAGGTGTCACCCGCCCTCTCCCCAAAATAAGACATAGTTATCCCAGCTGACTGTAACCTCCCTGTCATCACAGATGTCCAGGTGAGAGCCACCCTCAGGACAGCAGAATACACAACATGAATGGGACCTGATGGTATCCCCAGTTGCATGCTACATAAACTCTGACAGGAGCTAAACACACATATAGAAGTGCTATGTAACACTAGCCTGACTACAGGATATGTACCTGTACACTGGCGCACAGCAGCAGTGGTTCCACTCCACGAAGGAGGCACCTCAACATACCAATACAATACAACACAATAAATTACATTACAATACAATACTATACAATATGCTATTGCCCCAGGGACTACAGCAGCGTACTGTTCTGCAACCCTGACCATTGTGACACATGTGGTGTGATGGTACCTGCTGCTGTCACACAGTTACACAGGGTGACTCATATGGCATATTACCTACCTAACATTCAGCAGGGGTATGTGTGACATGTACTCATGGGGAGTCTTGCTTCTTAACACTGTGTGGTTTATTGCAGGGTATGTCTTATCTGTGGGTAGGAACTCTTACCTCCACATGTGCACTCTATTGCAGTGGCACGGATGACACACAGCAGACATGTAGGTTGTGGATGGTGTGAGGTGTTACTATGGTTCTTGGACATCTGTCATGGGTGTGACTTACATATGTAAATCCAGGAGTGGTAACCTCTATGTGGGTAGCATATGTGTACTCTGTGGTGTTGTCAGTCACTGTGCTTTGGTAATGTGTTTGAGTGCATTGTGACAGTGTTGTACATGTCACTGTGTCCTTCTCCATATCTGTAGCTGTCATGTGAGGTCCATACCATGGCATCCATTATGTGGTGTTGAGGGGTACACTGACCTACATGTCCATAGCTGACACACCATGTCCGCTGACGCATACCATGTGCAGGTATTCCAGGGATAGTGTGCCACTGTGAATATCATTGGGGCCACTATTGTACAAATTTATGACCCTGGTTACCCCTGACACATGCACTGGTGGGCAGCCGATCACATATCTGGCGGTTACTGGTGTAGGTGATCTGGAATGTGGTATGGTACTCTAGTTTTGACACTGGTATTCACTCCATGCCTTTGTCACCAGGCACCTGTTGCAATACATCTGTACACATGTGCCTCACTCAGAATTTATATACATCTCTCTCTCTCTCTCTCTCTCTATATATATATATATATATATATATATATATATATATATATATATATATATGTATATAGATATATCTATATGTATATGTATATATATATATATATATATATATATATATATATATATGTGTGTATGTCCGTATACATATACACATATATAGATTGATGTGCATATATTGCTATAGATGTGGGGGGGGACAGAGGGGGTGTGAGTGACAGACGGGGTGGGACAGGCTGTGTTGCAGGTCGTCATATACAATCATACCTGTAGATAGTCAGATCAGTCTGTCTATGTATATGTATCTACATATATCTATATCTGTATGTGTGCATTACATAGATATGTTTGTACAATATTCTATCTACATCTGTCTATGTATTCCTACATCTCTCTCTCTATGTATGTATACATATATGTATATTTTATATATATATATATATATATATATATATATATATATATATATATATATATATATATATATATATATATATGTGTGTGTGTGTGTGTATATATATGTATATACACATACATATGTTGACATACATACGTATCCATATGTTAGACAGGTATATCAACATATCTGTCTACCATACTGTATACACACACTAACATACTGCTAAACATACATAACTGTGAAACCTACTTTGTACATGGCACTACAACCTACAATCAACCAACATTGATATGTGCACATAGATGCTTTCACATACAAATGTATGTACAGCCTTCACTGATAGTTGCTGTATGTCCCCTGCCCTTTACACATCTTCATTTACATATGCATACAGACCAATGACACATATGGCGGGTTCACAGTATGTAGACCTTTATAGTATTACTTTACATTACCTGTGTTTGTCACAGCTGCTTGTGTTGCTGTGTGGTTCTCTGTCCTGCTGCTCCACTTCCCAGTTGTCAGCTTTCAGGCAGCTGTTGCTGAACAATTTGTTTGTGTCTGCTTAATTGCAGTTTTCTCTGTCTCTGTCTCTCTCTCTCTCTCTCTCTCTCTCTCTGTCTGTCTCTCATGTTCTTCTCAGGGTGCAATGAAAGTATTGCATGTGTGGACTGGGAGTACAGCATACTTTTGTAGGTATCTGCATATGCCCATGTGATGGCCTCTGCACCAATTGTTAGCCAGCATTTGCTAATTGCATGCAGCCAGTTGTGTACTGATTGCAGTTCTCACTGTGATTTCAGAACAGTGCTATAAAAAGGTATGTGAGATAGGCGTAGCCCTTTCAGATTTTAAGGGCAGGGTCCATGCTCTTATGCTGTGGATGATGTTCTGTGAGTGTAAAGGTTGGTATCTCTCTCATATTTCCAGGTGTGTTGTAGATTAACATTCCTCCATTCATTTCTCCAGTTTCCTGTACTAACTATGTATGTACACTGACACCTACAACTACTACTATTGTTAATGTGTGTGTGTGTGCTTTCCTTTCACTTTTGCTTGCACTTTGTTGCTAAGGCTTCAATAGTTGCCCTTTACAGTCACTACCTGTATGCCTGCTAGGTGTCTTGACTGTAGTGTGCTACTGTAGCTTTCCTGTTTTCCATGTACATTCACACCTTGGAATGCTTGCTATATCTGCTAGGGTGTTACAGCATGCAGTGTGGTCTGGCCATGGTGTGGGCCTTGACATCTATTTGGGTATTTGAGTATGCTGCTGAGCAGGCCCCAGAAACTTTCAGGTTCATCTGTTATGTGCCTCATGGAATGGTACATATCAGTGGGGTACACCCATTAAAATGTCTGGTATGCTGCAGTTGTGACTGTGGGTTAGCATGAGCATATGTATTACTACACTTTTTCTGTCATGCAAGTGATGAATACTTTCAGGACTCCATAGTTACCATTGCATGTGTTACACCTTTCTGCCTACTGTTTGTACATTTCACATGGGGTCTGTGGGGCATCCCTGTAGGTCATTCACTGTTGCTATGTCTAGGCTCTTAACTATTCAAATATGGTGGTGTCAGACCCGTCATGTGTACAGATATTTGCAGGTTGTCCACATTTCTGCCTCATATTTTGGTCAATATCTCATGCACACCTTTTTCTGGCAAGTCACTCTGGGCTCAAGTCAGAATATGGTGACAAACATTCAAGTTTCAGACTGCATACCCTTCCAAACATCCCACAAAGTGCAGACCCTGTTACTCTCTGAACTGTCTGCATTTGTTGTAACATTATTTGTAATGTGTCCCTGGTTTTGGGCCTTTGCTCCAGATATTTTATTATTTGGTCCAGCTGTGTTCCTGTAAAAGGTTGTGGGGTATGGGCATGCTTATCCTGCTGTGAGTATGTGTGTGGCTTGCAAGGTGCTATAGTGACATTATTACCTACTAGCTTCCAACTAGCATGGCTGTTTCTGTTCACACACTACTATTATGGAAATCCACTAGTTTTGATAGTAATTCTAAATTACATTCTTTGTGTACTACACATCTATATTCCCTTTACATTCATTCCTACTATTACATGATATATTTATTTTAGCACAACGCTCTTGTATAAAAGTCATGGCTTAGTGGTAAGTCATGCAGACTACTGTTTCCAAGGTCCTGGGTACAGGACTCACAGTGGGATTTTATTTTGCTTTTGAACTGAGTACAGGACCTGTCAATCAAAGTGACTAAGGCACTTTTAAGCAGTTGTAACCGGGTTAGTGCTGGTTTGCGCAGAGCTCACGCATGCGCACTGGCGGTTAGCTCTGCGCACACAAGCGCAAACCCGCTTACAACCGCTTAAACGTGCTTACTGTTGCGCACACCCGCGCTATTTTCTTTGAAAGAAAAGAAAATAAGGAGACAGGAAAGTGGTGAAAAAGGGGTCACAAAGAGGGTAAGACAGTAGGGAAACAAGCTTGGGATGTGCAGGAGGGATGTAGGTAAGGCCCATAGCTGCCCATTTCTTCATCAGCAACAGCTGTGCATATGTATGTAATTTGGTGTGACATTTGAAACCTTCCACCCCTGAGAGAGGTGTCAGGACAACAATAATACTTGTTGTACAGCCAATTGTAATTGATAGGTTCCATGTCCAGTAGACATGTGTGCGGAATGGGCAGCTATATATGGGGCGTAATTTTTTTGTGGGTACAGAGTGCCCTTTTTTTTTTTTTCAGGTGAGAGTGGTATGTCAGGTGAAGGAAGTCAGTACAGCTGGGGAGGTAGGTTGGGTAGGTAAATAGACAAGACAAACAAGGCGCATACAGGGGCGGTGTATGACACGTGTGGGGGGTTACACAATTGACGGGGATGGAGGTTTGGATATCCAGAGCCCATGAGCCCACAGATGGCAACAGTGGAACTGATATCCCCACCTATAGGCAGTTGCCACTGTTCCTTCACTGCCCAGGACGGGGCTGTGTAGGCGGGGCAACAGGCATGCCCGTTAGTTGTGCCACCCGTGCCTCGAGCTGGCGTAGGCGCTCAAGAACAGAGTCCCGAATCTCCCTACGCACCACAGTCCGGACGCTACGGAGGGTGAGTGGTGGTCCTCCTCCGGCCACACTTGCAGAGGGGGGGGCGAGCCCCATCCCCTGCAGCACTTCCACCCACAGGTGGCACAGGGCCACCGGAGGAGGGTCCGGACTCGGCACTAGTGCCAGGTGCACTCGCCAGCTGAGGTGGGAGAGGTGGGTTCGCTGGAACCCGCCTTCCCTGTCATACTATGTTTTGCATTATGTCATGACAGTTTGGGTTAGTGCCATATAATACCATTCACAATTAGTTGTAACAGCATGCATTAGTATTCCCATTAACCAAACACCCAGATATTCACACCATTGAACAGCGTGCATAACACATGCATAATTTGAACACAAATACACAGTCCAACAACATGCAGGGTTAATTGATGGCAACAAGCCATCAGGTGTGGATGTATGAACAGGGCAGATGCATCAACAGACATGCAAATATATGTGACCCAACAGGACAAATGTCCAGGGGTGTTAATTGTGATTGCACATACCATTTTCACATGGAATGGGTTATATGTGGTTATAGGGTGGGGTGAAGAAAGTAATATTAACACCGTCGAATAACAATACATATGCTGTACATTTCTAATAGCTACAGTTATATACACACTACTGTTCTAACTACAGTTTCCTATATGATAACTATTTCAACTTGGTGATAGGATTGTTACTGCAACATCAATATACATTTTATGGTTCTTCATACACATTCATATCTAGCTTTGTTCAGCTACATCATCCTGCTACATTTGCTTTATATAGCTGTAGACAAGTGTGGATGTTTGGTATATCAGGCAATCATCCTATCTGCATATTGCAGACTGAGAGCAACATATCCAGATTTTGGGATACACATTCCAGATGCAGCAACACTTTGAACAGACTTTGCTGTTTGGTTTTGAATCTCACATGCATTTCATTCTGTCTTGACTGCAGTATACTTTATTCAGGGGTTATTACTACTGTATTGCTGGATTCATGACACTTTCTCACACTCTCTCACTTGCTTTCATTTTACTATTCAGGATGGTACTTCTAGGCTTTATTGACATGTTTTACCAGTAGTTGTTACAATCCTTTCCAGCAGTCTCACTTCTGTCATGTTTCAATATTTCCACAGGGATATATTTCACAAATGTGATTTCATCATCTTCTGCAGCTATACTTTTCAGCCTGCTGCAGGTTGTGTACTATTTTCTTACAGGCAGGGCATTATTATTTCAGAATATATGTTGGACAGTTTCATGTTTAGGTTAAACTTACAGGCTGAAACACACTTTTGTAATCAAGCAATACTTGCATACACTTTCACACTGTTACTTGCAGATTCTATTCCTTACTGACTACACTGCACTGTTTTGCTGACTGTCATACTTTTATATTTCTTTACAGTTACTGGTAGTGGATTACTGACCTACCTGGTGGCACAACCGCACCAGCCTATCACCATAGGCTCTGCGGTTCGCAGAACGGACACCTGCAGCTGTAATGTAAATGAAGTAATATTGGAATACACATCTCCATAATATCAGCTAGTTTAATTTCTTACATA
>NC_056736.1:217727609-217760109 GCF_019279795.1 Protopterus annectens | reverse complement strand
GAAAAAGGAAGTTAAACCAGGAAAAAGCAGCTATGTGCACATTTGAGTACTCTGTTTGCGTGGCGTGCACACTGGCTTAAACAGGGAGGCAATGGGATGGGAAAACAGCAGTAGGAAGGTAATCAAGGAGAATTAGCTTAGCTGACACATGAAATGTATCAGAATCAGCCAATTTCACAGGCAGCAGACCAGACGAGCACACCACTATAAACTATGAAAACACCTTTCTCCCTTGTTTTTCCCAAAAACTCTGCACCACCGGTGTATACAGACGGGGAAATTTTACAAAACGAAAGCAAGAGAAAAAATGTTAGGGGCTGTTTTTGCTATCATAAACCAGTATGTGCAAGAGGCTGAGGGTAGTGAGAATGTGAATACTGCTGAGCAACCCACAGTGAGGAGACGGAGAAGAGTGTATAGACCCAGGGTAACCTATCAAGGCTACATGAGCTGGAGATAGTAGAGTGCTATAGGGTGGACAGGGACCTCCTACAGCAAATTGTTGAGCTGTGCCGGCCACACAGAATTAACAGAGAGGAACCCATCCCAGTGGATACCAAGGTATGTGTAGGCCTAAGAATACTAGCTACAGGTACCTTCCAAAGGCCAGCTGGGGATATGATGGGGATTTCATAGGCATCAGCATCCGTGGTACTCTACCAATTCCTGGATGTCATGTCAGCACATGTCGGTGAGCATGTATATTTCCCCATCACCCGTGAGGCGTTGGCCAGCAATATGCGTCTCTTCCACCAAATAGCAGAATACCCTGAGGTAGTTGGTGCAATAGCCTGCACACACATATGCATTAAAGCATCACCAGGTGAGTGGGGTAGGGTCTACATCAACTGCAAGGGCTTCCCCTCCATCAACTGCCAGGTCATGTGCAATGCCCAGGGCATAATAATAAATGTGTGTGCTGGCTGCCCTGGAAGCTACCATGATTCCTACATCTGGCATCTGACACAGCTGTACCAGGCATTTGCCAATGGGGATATCCCACATGGCCACCTAGTGGGGGATGCTGAATACACACTGGAGCCATGGCTGATGACACCCATCAGAAATGCACACACGACCAAACAAAACTCCATAATGAGGCACACGCACAAACACGAATCATAATAGAGCGCGTGTTTGGGATGCTCAAGTCATGGTTCCTGTGCCTGGACACATCCGGTGAAGCCTTGCAGTACTCACCAACTACATGTACCCAAATTGTCCTTATATGTGCCATGCTACACAATATGATCCTGCGGAAACAGCTGCAGCAGGAACAGCATGGGGCAGGGCAACACAGCCCCCCACCAGTGCCAAGGCCTGCACAGGCACAGAGTGAGTCAGAGGAAGAACAACCTGAGCCTGACCCAGTAGGCAGAAGGAGGCATGCCCAGTATGCCCTGGCCTTGGCAAAGAGACAATGCATAGCACATGCACTGACACAGTAGGGACCTAGGGAATGACACCTCTCTCCGAATCGCACATACAGTAAAAGGGATGCCAAGCATGATGCTACCTGTGCTCAACCATGTATAGGGAGTGTACTATGTGCATCCGACATAGGCAGCCCTGCAGCACCGCCCTCAATACTGGGACACCCACAAGGTAAGTAACTCACACATGCCAGTTGGGGGGGCACATACCCAACAACAGTCACAGCCAGCAGGAAATGTGTAGACAAACACAAACAAATGCTGTACTATGACCTCAGAATGAGCCTCATGGGTAACCCCTACACCAGGCCTACACAGACAGCCTACAGCAGGCCAGCCAGTTGGATGTAAGTTGTGAAGGCTAGGAAGTCAGAGACTAATACGTAGGTAGTGAAAGCTAAGATCAGTAGTACACTGGTATGCCTCTAGCCAGCACGATAGGTAAGACTACAGACTGAAATGGTGTAACCGACATACCAGTACAGTCCTAGCAAATGTGTAAACGTGTAAGGTGTGCCCCACCATCCTATGTACACTTATATAGTCACTTGTGCCCTCCCACCCCTGTGTAGAAATGTAGAAACAGTCAGGTGCCCCCCCCCACTATGCAGAAATGTAGCAACAGTCAATGCCAAATGACCGACGTATAACCTGCAGAGACAGCATGCTACCTGTCGGTGTACAACACAAAGGTCAGCACCGCTGTACAAACTACTTGGACTTGATCCACACATGCAATATAGATGGCCATACTGGGCATGCTCACACACTTACACACATGAAGGCCATGTCAGCAAACAACAGTGGACCAGACATATCTGGCAGTTGTAGTTCTTAGTGCAGACACATGTTAGTGCACCACTCCTGCATTGCACACACAGTGGATAGGAATACAGACATATATGTAAGGACAACACACTATAATAAGCCAAAGGTAGATGGACATAGATGTGTTGAAGAGGGTGATCATGACAGGGAGCCATCTGGGCCTGTCCCACCCAGCACACAGCCAAAGGGCCCCAAACACATGAGGTGCAGGTGTCACCCACTGCAGATACTAGCCATCAGTATCTGTCAGCACGATGGCATGTTGCACATGCCAGCTGTGCAACATGACTGTACAAGGAAGTAGTCACCTAGTAGCTGTATACATGTACCTGTGGCATATGACCCCATGTGTGCCTGCATGCGGCATGTCAACCACTACATGAATGGGTTATGGCCCATGCACACACCACCCTCCCCATAGCAGTATCATGACAAGCCTGCTGAGGTCATCCAATGTGAAATACACCTTTGGGAGAGCTGTAGCTCTGTAATCCCCATGGTATGTCCCATAACTGCGTACTGCTGTAGTGATAAACTAGTTAGGTAGTAGTCCTAACCCCAGACTTGGCAACTGTGTGAGTGTGTGTTTGTGTGCATGTCTCTCGGTCTCTGATTGTGTACAGAGAAATGCTTTTTAGGCTACTCACACTCCGTACAGTTCATATACACAACTTTGGCAAGGCTGCTGATGTCACTCACCTAGAAATGCACCTCTGGGGAAATCATAGCCTAGTAATCTCTGTAGCGCATCCTATAGCTGCTGTAGTGTGATAAAGTAGTTAAGTAGGTGTTCTAACCCCAGACCTGCCTTGTGTGTGCGTGTCTGACTGAGTAGAGAGCAATACTTTTTAGGCCACTCACACCACGTACAATACATATACTCAACTTTGGCAAGGCTGCTGATGTCACTCACCTATAAATACACCTCTGAGGAAATCCTAGCCCAATAAACTCCGTAGTGCATCTTGTAACTGCACACTGCTGTAGTATGATAAAGTAGTGAGGTAGGTTTTCTAACCCCAGAACTGGCAACTGTGTGTCTGACTGAATAGAGAACAATGCTTTTTAGACCACTCACACCCCGTACAATTCATATACCTACTTTGGCAAGGCTGCTGATGTCACTCACCTAGAAATACACCTCTGGGAAAATAATAAATCAGTAATGTCTGTAGGACATCCTGTAACTGCGCACTGTTGTATTATGCTAAAGTAATTAGGTAGGTGTTCTAACCCCAGACCTGGCAACTGTGTGTGTGTATGTCTGACTGAACAGAGAGCAATGTGTTTTAGGCCCCTCACACCCTGCACAATTCATATACCAACTTTGGCAAGGCTGCTGATGTCACTCACCTAGAAATACACCTCTGGAGAAATCATAGACCAGCCATCTCCATAGCGTGTCCTGTAACTGCGTGCTGCTGTCATGCAATCAAGTAATTAGGAAGGTGTTCTAACCCAAGACTTACCAATTGTGTGTGTGTGAATCTTTGTGTCTCTGTCTATTTATGACTGAGTGACGAACAATGCTTTTTAGGTCACACTCACTCCTTAGAATTCATATACCCAACATTGGCAAGGCTGCTCACTCACCTAAAAATACACCTCTGGGAAGATCATAGCCCAGTAATGTCTGTAGCGCGTCCTATAACTGTGTACTGCTATAGTGCGATTTAGAACTGTGGTAGGGTTCCATCACCACCCATGGCAGTTCTGGATGTTTTGCATGTGTTTCAATGCCTGTGTATGGAGCAATGCATCATAGGCTACTCACTTGCAATACAATTCAAATGCCCTACTTTGCCAATCCTGCTGATGTCATTCATTGTGAAATGCAACTTTGGGGAGAAAATTTTCTGTAATCCCTGTGGTGTGACCTATAACTGCTCCATGCTGTTGTGTGATCTAGGCCTTGGTCAGGGGTGCTATGACCACCCATGACATTTTGTGTGTCTCTCTGTCTGTGTAGGGAGCAATGCATTTTAGGCTAGTCACTCGCAGTACAAGTGAAATGCCCTACTTTGGTAATCCTACTGATGTCAGTCACTGTGAAATACACCTTTGGGGAGGAAGTACTCCAGTAATGTCCATGGTGTGTATTATAACTGTGTAGTGTAATAAACTAGTTAGGTAGGTGTTCAACACCCAGAAATGACAGGTGTGTGTGTGTGTGTGTGTGTGTGTGTGTGTGTGTGTGTGTGTGTGTGTGTGTGTGTGTGTGTGTGTGCAACTCGTATCCTGTGTAGAGGTGAGTGTGTGACACCTGTGGCCAATGTGGAGGGGGTTTTGCTCATTACTTTTATAGTGGCCCTACCATATATCACAATGTCAACCATACAGGGATAACAGATGTAAATTAGCTGGGAGGCTGGGGTGCAAAGCCATACACATACATGTGACAACAAGGCCAGCCAATCCAAATTAGCAACCCTACTATTATTTAGAGCACACATTCAACCCATGTGTCATATGTACACACATGCCTAGGCAACAGCCAATATGTGGTTAGTACACTGCATATTGGCCACTGATAGTAATTATGCAGTGATAGCAGAGGGCTACAGTAGGCATGTCACCCAGCCCATCTGTCCAATATGCATGTGCATGCAGACAGTGCACTTTCACCATGTTCCCCAATGGACACCTGCACCACCTGTGGTGCCTTCACATGTGACTCACAATGGACATACCATGCCTGACAACATGCCCTGTATGGATAGATGACACTGACATCAGGGAATGCTTTTGGCATGCTATCAATGTAAGTGAAGGATACACCTGCTGCCCATTACCAGTTCCTGCCACAGGTGGGCAAGACTGGCACATCTGATGATAATTTGTGTCCACAATATGGGCCAGACAACCCAGGTACAGTTCCACATGTCACTGTACATGCAAGTGGGATGTGTGCACATCCCAGACACCATCCATGTCATGGACTAAGGAACACATACATGGCACAGTTGACCACCACACACCCGGTAGACATGCACCCATTCATGTCAGAACTGGCACCCTGTGTGTGTGTGTTGCATTGTGCGTATGTCCACATCCACACTCACTACAACCCCCCCAGGGCATACTGAAGCATGCTGTCTGTCTGACATCTCCTCATACTCTTTGCCCACATGGCCTCCGTATGCCCTGTGTGGTGCATGTGATACCTGCACATTGATGCGTTGTGGCAGTCCCATTACTGATGAGTTGCACTTCTGGCCCTGCCAAGTGTGTCAATGTGTGTGCGTCCCTGTGTGAGCTGGCACCTGTTCATGCAGACAGGCACATGTACGACACCTACCGTATACCTACCATATCCCTGTTGCAGATGTCACTCACCCTCATATATATGTTCTGAGTGCTCCATGTCAAGTAACCCATGTGGTGCATCCAATAACTGCATTGAACTGTGATAGCACTCCATAGTTGTCGGGGGTTTGATACCCTGCCCTGGTAGGTGTGTGACACAAACATGCTTCAGTTTTACCCTCCCACCCCTCCCTGGCATGTATCTGCCTCTGTCTGCCTCCCCCACTCCCTCTCTGGTGGATGTGGAGACCCACACATGCCTTGCTTAGGCAGCAGCATGTGTATTTTACGTGATGCTCATGATCAGCTGATGGCCTCTGCACAAATTGCAGCCCTCCCCTAGATGATTGCGTGTGGAATGGCTGTGGTAACAATCCCATAGCCAATTGCATGGAAACACACTCCAATATCTAGGAACATCAAGGTGGTGTTGGGCCTTTGCAGTCACTGTAAGCAGGAACTTGATCTGATGTTTGGCAAACAGCATCCCAGATGGACTGGGGATTTACCTCTATCAACATACACTGTGGAAAGAGGGCAACCAACAGGAGGGGGATGTGCCTGACCTAACTACAGACTGTAAGTGCTGCTATACTACATTTGGAGTAATGTTGGTTTAACAGTGTCTGTCTGGATATTCCTGTCGTACATGTCGCAATACCTCCCATGTCAGTTCCATGTATATGAGGAATCCCCATCTGCAGGGACATCTGCAGACTGGGTAGTGTTATGCCTGTGGTTTCATGTGTTAGCCACAGTGCATTAATCTGTAGAATGCATAAAGTAGTGTGAGGATTGCAGTCTGTAGATGGTGAAGGTTGTGACAGTTACTGACTTCATATCCCTCATAGGACATATGTTGCAACAAACCCTGTTACAAAGGAAAATATATGAGGTCATCACAGCAACATGTCTATACTGGCCCTGTGTATGTGTTGTCAGCCACACCTCTGTCAACCTTGGTACATATGGCGTGCATGAAGTGGTGCATATGTGCTGTACACCATAAATATTGTCATCATATCTGAAAACAAGCCAGTGATATATCAGAATGCTACGCATGTCATGTACAGTAGCGGTTATATTTCATGGCATAAGCTGGACATTCTGTGGATGTTTGTACAGTACTGAGGTCTGTGTAGTAATGGTGAATGTTGCCAGTGTGTGTATTGTTAATATGTACTTCAGCCTGTGTACAGACTGTGGTAAATGTCATTGTTCTAGCTCTCCTTCTATCAGAAGTTACATGCTACCCCACTGCATGGTACCATTTTGCCATACATGTTTGTAGGGCCATACACACACATCTCATACCACAGACAGCCATCATAACAAACTGTTTAGCAGCCCAGTATATGTAGGGTCATTCTGTGAGTGGCACATATGAGGATGGTGTAGAATAGATAGTCCATATACTGTAATATTATGCTAGCTTACCATATGTGGCTGCGGCTGTGTTCACATTGGTTGTAGTTATGCAATGTCACACAGGTGTATCTTACTTTGTGTTGTGACATGGCTGTTGAGCCTTCTATATATGCAGGTACATGTGCATTCTCCCATATGAAATGTAGGCCAGTGTTGAGCCAGTCTACCTGTAGCCTGCACAGTGCATTGTTACATGCCTAGCAGCTTAGTGTACTTAACCAGTGGGATGTTATGTGCAGATACTTGCCAGATGTACTGCTGCTGGGCCTCCCTTAAATGTCATGTATGTCAGACAGAGCAGTGGAATGCTGTACAGATGTATGTCAATATCTAGTGGGTGGTATGTGTCCATGGCACCCCTGTACCAGCAGTCATTATGTGTCAGGCCAGACAGGAGTGTGTGAATCCAGCACCTATGGTGCCAAATGTATACCGGTCGTTATGTGTTATACCCATCTACATGGCTGTCTACATCCATATTGTCAGGCATGGTACTCATGTGGTGCACTAAGGGATTATGTGTATAACTCTGGACTGTACAGGGTGTGTCTAAAGTTCCACATATTGTGGACAATATCTCTGCTGCACTCCACAGGAGCATTACATGCTAGCAGCGGTACCTTACAATGATTTCCTTAGGATGTCTGTCAGTAGCCAGTGGCACACATGTTATAAGCAGATGTCAGCATCCACACACTCCATGTCTCTGAATACAATCCCAATGACAGTAGCAACAGTCTAGTAATATACCTGCTATACATACCTGTCATCCCCTTGCACTATGACTTTGGGACTGTAGTGGCTGGTGTATGGCTACACGCCATGTCCAGGACATAGGGTGGAAATATATGTACATATACTTATCCAGATAGCCATGTATATATAATTACACGTGTACTACATTGAATTACCACTGTCATGGCAACCACCCACTATAAATCCCTACAGCATGTGGGCATGGTTCCTTTACATTTCCTGTGTGATGGACATCCTTCCTGTCTGTGGGCATCAGTGATACAGGCAGCAGGTAGTAATACCTTTTACAGGAGGACCTGCACACTCAGAGCGGTCACATATTTGTAGGAGAATCAGGAACTACAGACAGACTGTGGGAAGAGTTGTGCAATGCTTTGCATAGTACTGGTGTTACAGGGTTTGTGTGTGTACATACTAGTGTATCTGTGAATGCAGTCTGTCTGCATAGCTCACTATTGTGGGTCTAACCTCTTGCTGGACAGAGGTATGCCTATCATGTGTTGTCCGTCCACCACACAGGTCCTGTGTCAGATATTACACTGGCAGTGTGTGTGTTGTGTGCTAACAGTACATGGCTACATCCATGTCTGTATCTAACCTCAACTGCCTGACTAAGGGTATGTTGCAGACTATCCTGTAACACCAGCACCTTGCTTAGTGTATGGCAACAGTGGTCCACATATGTGCATGTGTTCCAGCCTCTGTCCCCCATCTACATACCAAGCTTTGCACATATGTCATGCTGTTGGGGGTTGTTCTGTAGTGGGCTGTGAGTATATCACACTGCTATTGCTGCCATTAGTCCACTGTTGTTGTATCCCCCACACATACAGTGGGCCTGGGGCCATATATGTGTGGGAGTCACCTACACAACACATGTGTGCCCTTATGCACTGCAGAGGCCAGTGTATGTAACAGTGGTATATGGGCTTGTATTAGTGAGTCTAGGTGGGGAGCATCATAAATTTCATAGGCTGTTACAAAATGTGGGGGTATCAGGGCTGAGCTGCCACAAGGTATGTGGATGTACAGTACCGTAAACTCCACCTATATTGACATTACTTACATGACTTGGGGTACTGCAAGTCTACTGCCTCCTGCAATACAGACTGTTCTGTGTGTTACGCCTTGTTATGTACTGGGTACAACCCATTTGATCACAAAACATCTTTACCGCCTATAGTGTTTGTACAGAGTGTAGATAGAGGCTGCTGAACTACACACCTGCAGTACATACTGTTGATTGTGTGGTACCCTGTGGCCCAGTCTGTCTGCACTATTGTACAGTCTGAAGGGCTTGGCCTGGACAGCAACAATTGTGAACCTTTCCAGACTACTGTATTAGTGTAACTTTCACAGTTGCAGTACTCCATTTATATGGTTGTCAGTATTTGAACAGCTATATGATATGGCATATAGAACTACTATAGTACACAATGAAAGGATTCCCATTTCTGCAAACCTGTGTGTGGTGTCTTTCCTATGACCTTTCTATGGGTATATGTTGCAGGCAACGATTGACCTTAGTATGAATCACCCATACAGTGTCCAGTTGTTTAGGTGTTAACTGTAGGCATTGTGGCTGTTCCATATTGTGTGCACCTCCTACATATGTATCTTACTGTACATATATCTGCGTGTGTATGTGTAGTCACATGTATATATATATATATATATATATATATATATATATATATATAAATATATATATATATATATATATATATATATATATATATATATATATATATATATGTGTGTATCTGTATCTGCATATATGTGTCTGTGTATCTGTATCCTGGGGACGTTGATGGCTTCCACATATTACATGTCCTATGGGAGGCAGACTGTACTTGGTAGTGTATTGCAGGGCGTATGTGTTTGGCTGTGAGGGGATGCCTATTCGTACAAGGCATATAGCGTGTTGGGCCTCTTAACCCCATTAACTGTGCATGTGGACATAGATGTATTTGTTTATCTGAAATTGATATCTACAGATGTACGGCCATATATACATATATAGATATATTCATCTGCTAACAGAGATATAGGTATATGTGCATAGTTAGTGATATAGATGTATATAGAGTTAGTAAAACAACATATATATATATATATATATATATATATATATATATATATATATATATATATATATATATATATATATATATATATATATATATCTATATATATATATATATATATATATATATATATATATATATATATATATATATATATATATGTATATCTATACATATAAGGGTATGTTGTATCTGTTAAGGTTGCAATATAGTTACACATGCAGACATCTAGATGTTGGTATACATTCTCTGTACTGTTGCATGACAGGACTGGCTGATATGTTTCTGAAACATTGAATATCTGTGTATCTGTCATGGCTTAGTGGTACATCCCTTCATCTAGGGTGTGCAGGGTCCTTGGTTTGAGCCTTGCAAGAGCTGTTTATTTTGTTGCTGGGCAGAACACAGCCCATTGTATAGAGAGTGATTAAGGCATCTTAAAGCAGTTGTAAGCAGGTTTGTGCAAGTTTGCGTGGGGCTAAGCACTGCCTACACAGGTTAAGCAATTTAGAAGCTAACTGAGTGTATGAAAATGTAACTGGTTAGCAGTGCTTACCGTCGTGCAAACCCGAGCAAACCCACTTACAACTGCTTTAAAGTGCCTTACTCACTCTGTATCCAACTGGCTGTATTCTGCCCAGCAATAAAATAAACACTTCCTGCAAGGCTCCAAACCAGGACCCTACACACCATACACAAAGTGATTTACCACTATGCCATGGCAGAAATGTGTACTTAAGATGTTTCCACATACATATCATCCAGCACAGGTATACAACACTACAGGGAATGTATTCCGCCATGTAGATGTATTTGTGTGTGTATATATATTCATCTTTAAATGGATATAACATATCTATAAATGTAGATATAGGTATAGAAATATATATATATATATATATACATATGCCAATAAATTCATATATACATAGATTACATCCATAGATATATATGTATACATCCACATGTCCACATATATACAGCACTAGGAATGCATATATGTCAGCATATATATGGCTCACCTTTCAGAGAGAGAAATCCATGTGTCCAAAAGCTGGAAGGCCAAAGGTATTTTCTCAGCATTGCACAATCTTGCAATGTATGTAGCGAATGTGCAATGAGCGAATGTCACTATGCATTCGCTCATTGCAGATTAGGCAATGGGGTTGCAGATGGCACTATACTGGGGATGGGGAATATTTGCCTATCACCACTGTAGTGCAAACTAGGAGTTAGTATATCACAGTAGGGGATTGTGGGGGGCCCAGCCACCCAGATGGGGGGTGCAGGAGGGGCATGTCTACCGGCATTACAATATGTATTCCAACTTGCAGTTCGAGAGTCAGTGAATGTGCCTTTAGAACTGCTGTGTTTTGAACTGTGGGGCAGTAAGAAATGACGGGTTTGTCTTTTCAGTTTGCAGAAAGGGCTGTTCGAAGCTAAGGCCAACGGTGATGAGTTATGTAGATGCAGTGTGACTGTGTGCGTGGATGGGGTGGATACATGTGGATTGTCAATTGGTGGCCCAGCAACAGCGCCTGCCAACCCTTCCTGTGTCTCAACACACCTATCCTCATGGTCACTGTCTGTATCAGTAACATCAGACTCCCTGCAGGGGGGAGCCACCCCACCTCACCACCTGTGAGGGGAAAACAGGGAACAGACAGTAAGATCTGTACATCATCGCTAAACAGTACATACACACACACACACACACACACACACATGGCCACACACACAGACATACACACATGCAGTCGACATACATGGCAGCCCATACACTCTACCAGACAGCACCTACAGACAGCTCCCACACACCCATAACACACACAATAGCAGGCAATGGTGCAGTACAGTATCACACACAAACCTGTAATTACACACAAGTCAGCATGCAGGACATGTGGTGCTCAACAGCATGCAGTGCAACTGTAGTCAATCCCCTTTACCAACATTATACATGGCTGTGATGCATGGCTTCTGTTCATAGGTGATGGCCCTCCCCCTGGAACTCACTGCACCCATGTCCACAGCATTGCTGTGCATCTGTTCAGCACCCTGGCATGTACCTCACAGGTATACACACCATTGCAGGATGTGTATCTGTGTTTCAGTTTTGTTTCCGCTGCTGCTCACAGCCTCTGTGTGTTTTTTGGATCACATGTGGACACGTGTTTAGTGAATGCTTGATGTGTATTCACAGATGTCATCATCAGTGGTGCATGTATGAGTGAAAGACTACCATTAGACCAACCACAGACACAATGTACTGTACCTATGGTGAAGGTAGAGACTATTATTGACCATGACTGAGCCCTAGCTGATGTTGCCTGTGGTACACATAAGTTCATAGGTGAGTACTGATACATTGGTCCTGGGGCCTACATGAGCCTAGCCACAGGGGGTTCCCAGCCATGCACCACCCACTAATGTCATTCTCCTGTGCTCCTGTCAGGCTGTGGCACAGACATACTACTCAGGGTGAATTCCCCATTTCCCATCCAGTTGCCAAGTGTTTCTATAAAGAGGGCCAATGAGTAGTATTGCCTGACATATATGGGTAGTCCATTGCAGAGTGAGGGGATTTCCCCAGGACAGGGCCCTATCCCTCCAGTGTGTTCTGTGTAATGTGTTGATGAGGTTTAGGACACTGGAGCATGTGTTAGCAGAGGGAGTGGGATGTCTTTATGTGTAGCAAGTTCAACTGCGATGTGTATGACATAGCTGTGTATGTTGGGCAGATGTCAGCTGTGCCTGGACAATGTGCACTGGATTGTAGCCACAGTTGTCTGAGATGGACTGTGTATTGCATGTGTTTGAGGCTACTGATCCCATTAGTGAGGGATGTGCTCTGTCAGTGCACATGTACAGCCTGCATTATGGGTAGGTGTGTTAGATGTGTAAATGGCCTACACCTTAGCTATGACATGCACAGTGAATTGCCAAGCATTACCTTAAACCATAATCACTGGCATCCGGCCGCTGCCTTGTTGGTATCCCAGAGGTACCCACATTGAGATGGGATAGAGTTGATGTCAGTGGCCACAGCTGTGGCATTGCTACAGGGTGGCTGCAATATTACTGTACAACAACAGCTGAAGTCCACAGTGCTACAGATTATGCATTACTGCTTATCAGTACTGCACAGCAACAGATCCCACATCTCACATATGCATGATCTACCTGTACAGATGCATACACTACAGTAGTCTACTGATATGCCCTGGAACCTTACCTGCATGCTCCATGTCTGGTTTGTGTGTAGCACCCACCTCCATGACTGTATAAGTCTGTAGCTCTTGTGGGTGGGCAGGTGCTACCAGGCTTATGAGCAGCTCCTCCACTCTGGTAAGGGGAGTACGGATGTTATGGCCCCCCGTTGCAAGGTGGTCACCCCCATGGAAGCGGCACATCAACGTACTTGGCAGAGCTGGTCACTACAATAGTGGTGGACCTGCTCATATGTATGGCTGTGCATCCCCACCTCATTCACCCAGTGGACCACATCATTCCACATGGCTGTTCTCTATTGCTGGTCCTGGCTTGTCCATGAGAACAACAGCTGGCAGTTGTGGATGATGCTGGTGATTATAATTTCCTCCTCAGCGGCACTGTAAGCGAGATTCCTCATGTGTGCCATACTCCCTGAAAGACATAATGATGGAAATATGTCTGAGCAACCCATATGTCAAGTTTCCCATAATACAATACACATATCAGTCTCCCACCACCAAATCAGCTCCAACATAATGTTCACACAACGCTAGAGGTATGTGTCCGGTATGTGTACCATTGGGTCATATTTTGTATTGTACAACACTTTCTGCTATGTGTTTATAGACATGCTCTCTGTAGGGACACTAGAGTTGCTGCCATTGTCACTGCCACTATGTTTCCACATATGCATGTGGTAGGTCTGCTATGTGATTGCTACACATCTGTCATTCTGTGATATTAGGGATATCTATGCATGCTGTTGGACATGTTCTGGGATTGTGTGGACTATTACAGCCCACATATGTTCCATGACAGTTAAACACCAGTATGTGTAGGGGATATTTTCCAGCAGGAACACCACTCCAACCCAATGTGCACATGTTACCAGTCCACATCACATCTGTGACCCACCATGGAACCTCATTATCTACTGTTCCATACTACCTTCATGTGAATCCACCTCAGTGGATGGTGCCCCACCCAGGGAGCACACACAGACATATGTCGGTCACCCAGTTAGGTCGAGAGTCTTGTGTATAGGAAGCTCCACAGAGACATGGGGTATGTGCTACATCACCTGCAGGCATGCAATACACATACACAAGGTTCAATATGCATGTCCTTCCTGCCCAGCACACAGCCCACACACCTTTATGTCCATGTAGATGCTGTTGTGACTGTCCATGGGTGGGCAATATGTTCCCTTTGTTCCCATGTGGGGGCTCAATGGCCTCCACATTCCAAATGTAACTACCTGTCCACAGTGTTTAACCACCACATGTGTCATATACCAGCCCTGTATGCTGTCTTGTTTGTCACCTAACCAGACCTACAAACCAATATGTGCCTAATACCCTTCACCAACATATATATCCCACCATCTCATAAAATTGTGATGTGTTCCCAACACAGGTTACACACCACACTCCACACACCATCTTGAAGCCATGTACTGGTGTGTAGGTATGTTATGTATTGATGTGTGATGTTCTCTCACACATGTCATGGCTGGGGTCATGTATTGACACACACACACACACACACACACACACACACACACACACACACACACACACACACACACACACATATATATATATATATATATATATCATCATCATCATCATCATCCCCTTTTTCCCATTTACATGGGGTCGGGGTATCGTATTAACTGTCGCCAACTCTCTCAATTCAGTGTCACTCTCCTGCCTTCTTCAACACTCATGCCTGACTGTCGCAGATCTTCTTTCACACAATCCATCCACCTCTTTGCTGGACACCATCGCTTCCTCTTACCTTCTTCCTGTCTGTCCCAAATCTCCCTCACCAGATTGTCTTCTGCTTTTCTACACATGTGCCCATACCATCGTAATCTGTTTTCTTTGATCTTTTCTGCAATTGGAGCTACTTTGGCTTCTGCTCTTATGTCCTCATTTCTTCGCCTGTCCGCAGTGTGCATCCTACCACCTTTCTCAGGCACTTCATTTCCATCACCTCTAGCTTCTTCAACTGTTCTGCCTTTACTGCCCAGGTTTCTGTACCATACAGTAGTACTGGTCGCACCACTGTCTTGTACACCTTACTTTTCAGCTTCTTTGGCATTCTTCTGTCATATACTACACCTGATACTCTATGCCAGTTGGCTGCAGCCCCTCTGATTCTAGCTTTGACCTCTTCATTCAGACTACCCTTCTCCTCAACCAACCCTCCCAGATACTTGAAGCTGTTTACCTGTTCCACTATCTTCCCATCTATCTCTATTCTCAGCTTCTTCTGATTTCCCCAATCTGCTGCCATTACCACTGTCTTATCTGTGCTTAGTTTCATCCCATGTGCCTTCAGATTTGCATTCCATTCTCCTATCCTTTGCTGAAGTTCTAGATCAGAGTCTGCCTGTACTGCCACATCGTCTGCATACAGCAGCTTTGTTGCTCTGACCCCTCCAACCTGTTTGCTGATGTAGTCGATTACCAGTATGAACAGCAGTGGGCTCAGAGCTGAACCCTGGTGTACACCCACTCCCACTGGGAACCCCTCAGTGAGGCCAAACACTGTTCGTACTTGAGTCACTGGGTCCTTGTACATAGCCTGTACTAATTCTACCAATGTTTCTGGGACTTCAAACCACTGCAGTACTGCCCATATCAGCTTTCTTGGGACCTTGTCATATGCTTTCTCCAAGTCTAGGAAAGCCCATTTTGACTCTCTTCTCTTCTCTAGTTTCTTCTCAAGTATCTGTCTCAATGCAAACAGCAGGTCAATTGTGCTGCATCCTGATCTGAATCCGAACTGTTCATCTCCCATCTTACATTCTACTACTCTGTGTATCCATTTATCAATCACCCTCTCCAGAACTTTCATGCAATGTGGTAGGAGTTTGATGCCTCTGTACTGTCCACAGTTGTGGATGTCCCCTTTGTTCTTGCACACTGGCACGAGTATGCTTATTCTCCAGTCATCTGGAATACGCCTTTCTCTCCACACTGCAATTAGTACCCTCAGGAGCCATTTCTTCCCTAGCTCACCCAGCATCTTTATCATATCTGCTGTGACCTCATCTGAGCCTGCTGCTTTCCCTGACTCCATTTTCCTTAGTGCTGCTCTTACTTCTTCTAAGCTAGGCTCCTCTTCTACTCTCATTGTAGGCTGCTTCTGGGGCAGTACCGCTTCTGTGGGGTTTTCTTCATTCAGAAGCTGCTGGAAATACTCCTTCCATCTGCCTTTGATGTCCTGTGGGCTGGTAAGCAGGTTGTTGCTGGAATCCCTTATGAAGGGTGTCTGACTATCTTCTTTATCTTTCTGTCTTTGCCTTGCAGCCTGGTATAGTTTCTTTGTGCCCCTTACTGAGTCACTTTCCAGAAGATGATAGAGTGCCTCTGATGCCCTATTCTTTGCTATTGCAACTTCTTTCTTAGTTTCTTTGTTAGCCAACCAGTAGTCCTTCCTAGCTTGGTCAGTCTTTTCAATCTCCCACTTCTTCCTGCACTCCTTCTTTCTTTTGATTACTTCCTGCACTTCTGCATTCCACCACCAGCTTTCCTTATGTACCTTATTTCCATACCTGGCTCGGTCACATATCTTTTCTGTAGTCCTAACACATGCTGTTTTTAGGCACTTCCACTCTTCTTCAACTCCACCTATTTCCTCCTTTTCTTGGGGTGCTAGAGCCCTGAGTAATTCCTTGAACTGCTGTACTTTCTCTCCAGTCAACTTCCAGGTCTTCAGCTTGGTCTCTGTTGACCTTAGAGCCTTCTCTGACCACTGCTTGCAGCTGATTTTGGCAACTACTGGTTTATGCTGTGAACCGACTGTTTCACTGGGGATGACTTTGCAATCATGGATTCTACCCCAGTGCCTTTTCCTTACTAGGAGGAAGTCTACCTGAGTTGCATGTTGGCTACTCTTGTATGTGATCTTGTGACTGTCTCTCTGTATCTATACATACATATACACACACACACACACATATATATATATATATATATATATATATATATATATATATATATATAAATATATATATATTTATATATCTATACATATATATATATGTGTGTGTGTGTGTGTGTGTGTGTGTGTGTGTGTGTGTGTGTCTGTGTGTGTGTGTGTGTGTGTGTGTGTGTGTGTGTGTGTGTGTGTGTGTGTGTGTAGATACACACACACACACACACACACACACACACACACATATATATATATATATATATATATATATATATATATCTGTCTGTATACATATATATATATATATATATATATATATATATATATATATATATATATATATATATATGTGTGTGTGTGTGTGTGTGTGTGTATGTATTTATACATATGTGCATATATGTGTAGATATAATTTTGTGTTGTTTATATACCTATATAGATGTATAATTGTCTGAGGTTCTGTAAACATACACAGCTGTGAATATGCATCACACATATCTGTATCTGTATGTGGGGTGCATATGAACATCTGGACCATACTCATGTACCCTCTTTACTTCACAGCTGAACTGTTCTGCCTTGCTGCAACACAGACGGGTGTCACATGTGAACACAGACTAACATTATGGGGGTATATATGGTGACAAACTTTAGATAAGCATATTATACTGCTATGGCAGTTGGGCATGGTATGCTTTACTTTAACATGACTGTCCTGCAGGTGGTGTGGTCTCTCACCCATGTGTCTATCATGGCAGTATTAATACCCCCACCAGCCGTTGGCCACAGTAATTTACAGAACATAGATATTATGGGTCACATCTTTGCCATTCACTGCTGGTTTGCACATTTGACAGGTATGTCCCACTGTCCACAGGGACTGACACTACTGTCCAGTGCAGTTGTTGCGCAGAACATCATTACAGTAACAAGTACTGATGGCACATATACTTGCTTTCACAGTATACAGCCTATTATTCAATGCCATATACTACATGCCAGTAAATGCATATCTGTTTCACATACCTGTTATGTTTGTTCCTCTGTAACACAACCCTGAGCTTTGTGAACTTTCTTGAAAGTTTTTTTTTCCGCTCTCTCTCTCTCTCTCTCTCTCTCTCTCTTTCTCTCTCAGTCTCTCCAGTAGTGTGATTTAGCTGGTTTGAATAGATTGCAGCATGCTTTTATTGGTATTGCACATGATCAGGTGGTGGCCTCTGCACCAATCAGTGTCCACCAGTTGCTAATTGCATGCAGCCTGCTGTGTAGTACTTCAGATAACCACTGTCATGGCAACCCTGTACTATAAATTGCTGCCTACTGTGGGCGTTGTCCCTTCACCTTTACAGTATGGATGACATCCTTCCTGTATATGGACATCAGTGTTACAGACAGCATGTAGCAATACCTCTGACAGCAGAACCTGCAGACACAGGCCAAATCCACATTTGGGCAAGGTTCCAGACCTACAGGCAGCATGAGTATTGTTGCTGTCTGCAATGTATCTTGCTGTTCTTACAGGGTTTCTGTGTACATGGTACTTTTTCATGGAATGTTGTCTGTTTGCATAGCTCTCAACTGTGGGCCTATCCGTATGATACCAGGGGGATTAGCTGTTAGGTTTTGTCTGTGCACCACACAGGTATTGTCCCAGATATATCTGTGACATTCTGTCTGTTAAGTGCTATCAGTACATGGCTACATCCATTTGTATTTCAATGTCATATCCTTGCATAAGGGTATACTGCAACAAATCCTGTAACACCAGCAATTTCCAGGGTGTGTAACAGCAATAATGCAAATGTGGCCCTATGTTCCTGCCTCTGTCCTCCATATATATGCCAGTCTTTGTCCTGCTGTGATACAGGAAGGGATGTTAGGTAATGGCCTATCATTATTTACCGGTAGCATTACTCTATCATCCAAGTCATGTCATGGACTCCCACACCAACTGGTGGGCCAGGTCCATACATATGGGGGCAACAGCTGGAGAACACATATGTGCCCTTGTACATTGCAGAGGTAAGTGTGTGTACACAGTGTTCCTTGCCCTTGTACAGCCTTTTATGGGGGGTACTATGCCATTAACCTAGGCTATGGCACCTTTTCAGGGATATAACTGTTAAGACAAGGGTCATTCAGTGTGATAGTGAGATGTTAGGTTAAGCAATGTTATGTACAAGATACTGTGACATTAACACAAGTACTACTTTTACCCCTAGGGCTTGACTACAGGGTGTAATTGGAGTATGCTGAACTACATCTGTAATTATTGATTGTTACGTATCCTGAAGGCAAATTTCTACTGTTGTACTAATTGAAGGCCTTGGCCTGGACAGCATAGTATGGTATACATACACATTGCTTGCATCTACTGTTTTGTGTGGGCCTTGCATTCATGACTGATTACATATTTCAAACCTTATGTGGTTTCAGTACTGGCATACATTATTGTATAGTACATGAATAAAGGTTATCTGTGTATGCATACCTGTGTGTTGTGTCATGCCCTTTGAATTGTGGGTGGGTATATGTTTAATGTCAGTATTCTCATTTGTGGGAATGGTTGCCACACTACACATTTCACAGGTGCCAGTTGAAGGGCTTGTGGCTGAGGGATATACTTTGCACCCAGTACTTCCACACTACTTCTACATATGTATGGCTACTGATACCTTTTGTGTGTGTATATGTGTATGTACCTATATATATCTCATATGGCTATATCTATATATATATATGTATCTATAGATATGTACATCTGTATATATATATATATATATATATATATATATATATATATATATATGTGTGTGTGTATCTATAGATATGTACATCTGTATATATATATATATATATATATATATATATATATATATATATATATATATACATACATATGAACATACGTATGTATCTATATACAATTGATGTTATATGATTATTTGTGAGTCATACATTAATATATATATATATATATATATATATATATATATATATATATCTACATATAGCTGTCTATCTGTCTACATTTACAGATATATATCTGTCCATATGTCCATACATGTCCGGCTCATATTTTAGCCTGTTTTTCATTCACTTGGCAATTGTCATGGATGATCGCATCATTGAAGTCAGTAACTAGTGGCAACACTTTTGTATTTCAGACTTAATCTCCTTCTACATATGTGTTCTAATACATATAACTGTGTAACTAGCAACATTTTAGGTGTATCAGAGCATTAGTTGACATATATCCCTATTTGTATCCACAGTGTGGAATACTTTGTCCAGACTTCTTGCATAAACAGGTTATGTGGTGTGATAATAATACATTTCCTTTACTGTTGACTGATTGTGCTGCATGATATGTTTGTGAAAGCATCAGGTTACATATATCAGCCATGGTTTGGTGGTAAATCACTTTGTGTATAGAGTGTAGGGTCCTGAGCTCAAGCCTTGGAGAGGCAGTTTAATTTCTTGCTGTGCAGAACAAGAGACATTGACTACAGAGTGATTAAGGCACTTTTAAGCAGTTGTAAGCGGGTTTGCATGGGTTTGCGTGATGGTAAGCACTGCCAACCTCCGCTTATGTTTTCTTACAGTCAGTTAGCTTCAAATCTCTCAACCTGTGTAGGCATAGCTTATCCCCGTGCAAACCCACGCAAACCCACTTACCACTGCTTCTGCTGCTTACCCCCACACTGATTCCTTTAAAAGAAAAGAAAAAAGGGTTGATAGGACAGTGGTGAAAAATGGGGCACAAAGAGGAAAGACAGTAGGGAAAATAGCTAGGCATGTGCAGGAAGGGTATAGGAAAGGTCCATAGCTGCCCATTTCTTCTACAGCAACAGCTGTGCATATACAATATATTTGCAAGGACATTTGGACCCTAAAACCCCTGGGAGAGGGGTGAGGACAACATTTATTCATTGTGATGCCAATTAGACCGGATTACATGTATGGTGTGGACACATGTACGAAATGGACAGCTATGTATGGACGAGATTTTTTTGTGGGAACAGATTGCCCTTTCTTTTTTTTCAGGTGAGAGTGGGATGTTGGGGAGGGGTAGTAGGTATATCTGGGGAGGTAGGTTAACAGGCAAGACACACAAGACACATACAGGGCCAGTTTATGACTCATGCGGGGGTAAACACCTTGGTCGGGGAGGGGTGTTTGAAATCACAAGCTCATGAGCCCCCAACTGGAAACAGTGGGACTGAGGTCCCCCACCCATGGGCAGTCACCACTGCACCTTCACGGCCCCAAAGGTGGCTGTGCTGGGGCCTGTGTAGGAGGGGCAGGCTCACCCTCTAATAACGCCACTCGGCCCTCAAGTTGGTGTAGGCGCTCTCGATACTCCAGATCGAGTTCGTTATGCACCACAGCCCAGATTTGTTGATGGGTGACAGGTTCTCCTCCACGTTCACTCCGAGGGGGGGTGAGCCCCATCCCCTTTACCAGTTCCACCCGAAGGTGGCCACAGGGCTCATGGAGGAGGAGGTCCCAGGCTGGGTCCCAGATGTGCTGGTGTCTGGTGCCATGGCCAGCTGAGGTTTGCCAGGTGGGTCCACTGGGACTGGCCTTCCCATACGAGCTGTGTTGTCGCAGGTTTATGACAGATATGGGTTAGTAATAGTCAACAGCATTCAGGATTAGTTATAACAGCATGTATAGGTATTCCCATTAACCCAACACACCAGATTTAACACAGTTGCAGAGCAAGCAGAAGACATGCATATATGGAACAACAGTGGCCATTACAGGAGCATGCAGGTTTCATTGATGGCAACAGGCCACCCATATGGGTGTATTTTCACATGGCACATGTATAGAAACAAATACGAATATTTATAAACCATTAGGACATATGTCCCAACAAAGGTTTGGAGTGTACACATACCAGTTGAGGAGTGTCATTGGGTTATCATGCACATATAGTAGGGGTGAGAGAGAGAGTTCAATTAACATCTAATATATCCTTGTAGTTTTCACAACATTCTTAGTCACTGCAGTGGTCTTTCCCTTACATGTATTATTACACTACACAATGGCCTTATATTGTACACTGGCATGTCTATAAATTATTTTATATGTGACCTGTGTCTTACATACAGGTGTGACAGGCTGCAGGTGTTAATGCAACATATGTTGAGAATTGCTGTCATATACTTTGCGTGAGGTGCTAGAATGACAGGTTTGTTTCCATATACATTCTCTGACTATGTACACATTTGACTATCAGTTATATGTCATTAACAGCTGCCTACAATTCTTGGATCATCACAATGGATTTTCTGGGGAACAGGGTACCAAGCTGGTGATATGAGCCATTTATCTGGGCATGCTGGACAGATTGGAACAGTTGTGGAGTATGAATATGCATACAACTTACAATTTGAACATTCTAGCAAATTCTGTGCTGTTGTTGGGTTTAAGTATGCATACAGCTTTCTATCTGAACATTGTATCAAAATCTGTACAGTTGTGGGGTATGATTATGCATACAACTTAGTAGCACTCCCAGGATTCAAACCCCTGCTGTGTATGACAAAATATTTTAGCTAACATCACACTACACTGTGCTGTCAGGGAATTGATGTAAAACTTTTGACTGTTTTCTATCTAAGTCTCCCTAACTTGTACAATATACCTGTCTTCTTGGCACTTCCAACATTGTTATGCAAGACTTTATGCCCATTTTATCTGCATACCACGGTGTGGGTGACACTGCTTAAGATACAACAGTACTATTTATAGTATGGAACAGATCGCCAACATATGAGAGAAGAGTAAACAGAAGCACTCCAGGGGTTATACCTTTATTCACACACTATTACACATTTATTTCTACTGGTACAACACTTTCTAAGACTCATATTTATTTGTTATGACAGTACATGCAGACTGATTACTAACCTGCCTCGCGACGCAGCCTTTGCAGCCTAGCACCATGGGCTTGCTGGTTCGCAGCCAGCTCGTCTGCAGCTATCAGAGAAATGCAGTGATATTTAGCCATACCTATCCATAGTATACACAAGCTAGGCAATTATTTACTACTTAGTAGAATGAGTACTTACTCAGTACTGGGGCATTG
This sequence comes from Protopterus annectens, assembly GCF_019279795.1. Taxonomy (NCBI): domain Eukaryota; kingdom Metazoa; phylum Chordata; order Ceratodontiformes; family Protopteridae; genus Protopterus; species Protopterus annectens. The sequence goes on along the minus strand of NC_056736.1, from coordinate 217,737,011 downwards.
AGCATCTGCCGAGACTCCTGGATCCACTGTTCCAGTACATCCCCCCTCCGCTGCTTCAGGTCAGCATGGTGGTGCCTGACCTGCTCACCAGTCTGGTAGATACCTGTGGCACTGGTGAGGTCATGGGCGAGACTGTCCCAGTCCTCCATTTTATACAGTGATCCCTGATACTGGCCCTGCAGTAGTCTCTGATCATGGTGTTTTACCAGGAGCTATACCATGATTTTTGACTCCTGGATGCCCCAGCACTGTGGTCTAAATTGAGTGCCTTCACCCACAACAGCCATTCTGCCTGCAGTAGGAAGCTACAACCAGTTATGGGTAGTATTCCCGCCTGTGGGGTTTAAATATGGCCATTATCCTGCACTTCCCCGTGATTGACCAGTTTTGAAAAGGCTAAGCTATGGGCAGACTTGCTTACATAAAGGTGGCACTGCATGAAGAGGTATACCACTAGGCAGATTGAATTGGCTCCCCTACACATTGCTTACACTTACTAACTTGAGCTGTGCTGCGGTTAGCATTGCTTAATAGTTAATTGCACTATATTTGCGATTTGGCAATGATTTATTCTACATTACAGGTTATATATGTGTCTGGTATCTGTGATTCATGTGTACATACACTGTATAGGGACCTGGGGACTTCTACACTTTATTACAATAACACCTCAAATCTGTGGCTGGTTATCCAACATCACACTGTGCATAGATTCAGTTCACATGTTGTTTGATTTTCCTGTGGTGAGAATTAGTTTGCTGATACCTCATACCTAACTATTGCTATGATGGCTTAGTGGTTAACTACTATGACTATAATGTACAGAGTCCTGAGTTTGAGCCTTGCAGAGGCAGTTTATTTTGTTGCTGGGCAGAACATGGGCCATTGGATCCAGAGTGATTAAGGCACTTTAAAGCAGTTGTAAGTGGGTTTGCACGGGTTTGTGCGATGGTAAGCACTGCTAACCTCCGGTTACAGTTTCTTACACTCAGTTAGCTTCTACTTTGCTTAATCTGTGTAGGCAATGCTTACCCCATGCAAACACACTTAGACACGCTTACTACTACTTACCTGTGCTTAAACCTGCTTACTAGTGCCTTATTCATTACGACACTGACACTTCACATGTGCATTTCATGCAGTACTCCAGTTCATATTTAAATGTTATTATATAGGTTATATGGCAAAAAGATGTAAAAATATGTTCATATACAGATTTCACATGGAAAATGATATTTGCTGTATTGGGACTCGAACTGGGAATGCCTGTTCATTAGGCCGATGCTCTAACCACTACACTATTGTTGTGCTGCTTCATTTGCATATATATTTCTTGTTATCCTCTTTAGCCTTTTCAGCTGCTTTAACCGTAGCTACGGTTAGCTGTACTCGGCAATTAAAAAAAAATAAATACAAGAGTTTCTTCATTTTATTTCAGTGTACTGTTGCTGTTGAACACATGGGGACTGTTGGTGGGGATATGCGGATACCTATGAGCGGTCTCGCTCATTTATGTACACTTTCTTCTGTTCTACTTTGCAGGGACATGTTTATTCTGAGAGCTCTGCTCTCAGACACGCCCCCTGCACTCATCCACACTCAGTGTAGGATTTGGAGCTCAGGCAGTGCACCTTCATTAATATGCATGGTGCACTGCTGTCCTCCTCTTAAACTGCCACTTATGTGCAGGACTAGTTTAGTCCTGCACGGCAGATTAGTAAATCCGGGGATGCATGACTGTTTGCAGAGTGGCTACATTGAGACATACTCCCCTCATCCAGTATTTCTTATACAAGTAGCACAGCACCTGTGAATTGGGCTACTGATATTTAAGGAGTACAGCAACACAGTTTCTAATGTTTAAAAGAAGATTATTACAAGAGAAAGCAGACAGGATAATGCTGTCTTCATATTTATATGAATCATTCCTTTGTTTTGTTGACACATGCCGTAAAATGCATTTATTTAATGTTTCAGTTGTACATTGCAGCATGACTCAAATATGTTAGTCCTAAGAGCTTTCGACTCATCACCTGTTACACACATACTGTATTTCTTTGTAATTTCCATTTCTCAAGATTACTGACAGACTTTCACAACAAATCCTTTGAGTAACATTTAAAAGTAGTGTAAACTGAATTTCTGTTTTGTCAGCTGAAAAAAAAATTAAAGTGAAGTTTTCACTTTGTTATTTTCTTTAATGTACAACTTCTGCTGGCCTTATGATTAGTGCAGCATGAAATCTAGAAACAGTAAAGCTAGCATCTACCTTGTATAAACACCACTCCTAGTAGATATATTGCTCCCTTCTTTGGGCTTAATATCTGTAAACAAAGTTAATATATGAAAGTGTTGGCTTTTTTGAATCTGGCTACCTTTAAGTCTAGTTGATGACTGGATGGGTAGGTACTAACTTACATCAAGATTATCACATACAGCCCTTCTAGATTTGGGTTGTGGGCACTATTAAGTGCTTGAAAAAAAGTGGCAAAAACTTTTTTAAGTTTTTCTGCTTAAAGGCTAGACATGCTATGGTCCTTGTAATCACTTGCCTGGTATGTTCCTATGTTCTTTTAACTTTCAATATTAGGATTATCTCAGCAGTGATTGCCAGGTCTAGTTTTCAAGCAGTCAAAAAATCATTTTTTAACAAACTCCATTAGTTTTCTTATTTACAGGAATGTGAACACATTTCACATGGCTCCCTTGGCCCTATTTAAATACCACCGATATTTTTTGTATTAGGAATAGATAGAATAAAATAAAGGGACAATATTCATGTGATACCTCTAATGTTGTTTATCTTGTGCAATGTAACCAATGCCCAACATTTTATGTTGCAAAACCAGCAGAAATTTTAAGAAGCAGATATATGAACATGTTTTAGATATTAGAAACAAAAAATGCACAAACGCACTTTATAGGCATGTTGAAAGAAATGTTAACCATGATTGTAATTTTTTAATCATAGAACAGGTACATAAGGATCTACAGGGGTGGATAATAAATGAACATTTAGACAGACAGGAACTTAGATGGCAGATTTTATTGGATGCCTGTAATTATCCTGGGTTAAACGACTGTTGTTCAATTACTCCCCTGTTAAAGCTATTGGCATATAGTATTAAATAATTTTTAAACTTTTTAACTTTTGTATAATCTGTTAGTTTTGCTCTAAATAACTAATTAATTTACTATGTCATGTGATGTACTAAGAGGGTATATATTGGGAATGTCTTTCTGTTGTTCTGATGAAGATTTTTTGAAAGCGCTTAACAACCGTGGCTTGTTAATAAAGTATTTGGTGGACGTTGCTGCTTTTCCTGGAGTTTGTTCTTCAACTTTGTTCTTAGTTTGAATTTGGTGCATATATCAGACTAAAACAAAAGTGGATTTTACTTAGTGTAAGGTCAGTAATGCTCATTCTTAATAAGTAATGCATATTAAATTACATTAAACTCATCACCATCACTTAGGAAGGGCAGTGGACTATATTCAAGACACCAAGTTCTAAACTATACAGAGACAATTATCAGCATAGCTAAAGGGATCCCAGCCATGTCAGGAAATGGGGAATAAAACCACCATTGTCAGTTCTCAAATGGGCTTCAGTCATCATATTCTTTAGGGTGTTCCCGTTAAGGGTCGCCAAAGTGAATCATCTGTTTCCATTTCTTCCTGTCCTCTGCATCTTGCTCTGTCACACCAACTACCTGCATGTCCTCTCTCACCACATCCATATACCTTATCTTAGGCCTTCCTCTTTTCCTGTTACCTGCTAGCTTCATCCTTAGCATCTTTTTCCCAATATACTCAGCATCCCTCCTCAGCACATGTCCAATCCAACGTAATCTTGCCTCTCTGGCTTTGTCTCCGAACCTTCCAACCTGGGCTGACCCTCTAATATACTTATTCCTAATCCTGTCCACTCTCGTCACACCCAGTGCAAATCTTAACATCTTTAACTCTGCCACATCCAGCTCAAACTCCTGCCTTTTTGTCAATGCCACTGTCTCCAACCCATTTAACATAGCTGGTCTCACTACCCTCTTGTAGACCTTCCCTTTCACTCTTACTGGTACTAGTCTGTCACAAATCACTCCTGACACTCTTCTCCACCCACTCCATCCTGCCTGTACTCTCTTCTTCACCGCTCTTCCACACTTACCGTTACTCTGAACTATTGATCCCAAATGGGCTGCAGTACTCTAAAAAAACTGAGCTACACTTAAGCATCTGTAGGATGCCATTGTCTCTAACAGGGTTATCATTCCTGCTGTGATTCAAACACCTAACCAATGTAATTCCACTGTCAAGAGTTCCTTAATTTTGTTGATTTTTTTTCAACTTAAAAAACACTATCTTCATGCATGTGTTTTTTGCAATATTTATTACATTCGATCATAAATTCATATCCGACATTCAGAGCAGGCATTGGGATAAAAAAATTAAAAAGTATCATATGGAGTACTGTCCCTATATATTGAATTCAGGATGTAGACAACCTTCTTAAGTAAATTTCTAATGGAAGAAAAGTGTTTAACAAAGTACGTCTAAGGCCTAGAGTCCTGCTACAGCTTAAACAGTTGCAGGAATATCCATCAGCTTTAAAAGCTATATAGGTTGCAACACTTCTTTTCCGTGTTGTAGACCAAAGTGTATTACAACTTTTAAAGCAGTTACAAAGCCAGATACATTTCTCTTCTGGTCACTGTCCATGAGGCATTTCTAAGTGCATTATAGCTTTCTAAATTGCAAAACACTGTGCTCTTACCATTTATTTTGTTTTTTTCTTACTGTCTTGCAGAATATTACAACAATAATGGAGCTACACTTGCTACTAAGACTTGTGTGGTAGAGTATTACAGCTTTCAAATCTGTAAAATACTTGGTTATTTCACTTTTTTCTCTCTTTTCTGTAAATGAAATAAATGGAGTAAGTAAAGCTCTGTGTACTACAAAGAATTATGATCCAGTCTGTCCGATCCTCACCAAGTAATCATTTGCTCTTAAAATGCCTGTCAAGATTAAATCCATTCTTGAGGTGAAATTTGTGACATTTATTTCTATAACATATAACATATAGCAACTTTGTTATGATAAGAGAGCAATTTATCATCTTCTAGGTCATGTCAGAGCACAAATACATCATAATTTCAGTCAGTTCAGATTGGAAATGATTAATCACAGAATAGTGCTATATTGATAACAAAATCTGTATATTGAGTCAGTCAGTCACATAATGGCCAGGTCTAACCATGATAAATGTTTTCATAATCATTCTAGAATAGCACTTGGATAATGACATCAAGAAAGAAAGGTTCAAAACAGCAGCTAAAAAACCTATACTGTTACATAAAGATATTCCCCAGAATTCAGCAAGCAGCCGTGCAGGAATAACTTATTCCTGCATGGCAGGGACCATTCCTGCACAGCACTGCAGTGCGCCATGATATTTATGAAGGCGCGCTGCCATGCTGTAAAATGGACATGGTGGTGTGTATGAGTGCATGGGGTATGTCTGAGAGCTGAGCTCTCACAATACATACACCCCATGCACTCCAAAATTGCTATTCGGCACTTATAAACGAGCATACCTCTCAACTACTTAGAGCAAAATATCTGGACAAAGCCTAAACTGATGGGGGGAAAAATAGGGACAGATTTTAAATATTTGCTGTTACAAATTTAGAAAGTTGATAGAATAATAGGTGTTGCATTAGCATGAATTTTCTAAAGGATGTGGAGTCTTAAACTCAAGTGTTTGTCATTATTTAATGACTTCAATCCTCAGCTATTTGCCAGAAAGCAACACATATTAGGAGGAACACACCAAAAATATGAGTCAAAAATCTGGACACTCTGTGAAAACCTGTACACTTGAGAGGTATGCAAATGAGTGAGAATGCTCGTAATACCCCTAGCCCATCAGGGTAAGAAATCTGTACAAAGCCATAATGGACGGCCGTCCCACAAAGCAGAAAGTTGGTAGAATAACAGGTTTAGCATTAGCAGGGATATTCAGAAGGGTACAAATAAAAAATATATATATATATTTTTTTTTTTATAAATGCGATAAAGTTTAAGAGTAGCTGTGTGGGTGTGCCCATCGCTTAGCTACGCTTAGCCCAACTAAAACAGCACCAGAAGTTAAATAGCAAGGGACAGCCAACTTCAGCAGTGTTGCAATAGTGTAGTGGTTATAGTGTATGCTTTCCAAGCAGCCATTCCTGGTTCAATCTCCATTTTACATGTGAAAGCAGTACATAAACTTGTTTATAATTAACTATGAAATAACATATATTTGTTAACCAGATTATTGTAGTAGATCAAGATGTGAGGTGTTAGTGTAATAAAGTTGTGAAACCCCCATATAAACCCAAGTGCCCCATAAAGTATAGTCACGCAGGAGTAAATGTAATGAAAGCACATTGGGAGATGTCAGGGACAGTAAACAGATTTATAATATGTAATGAATGATGAATCAATCCCATACAGCAGATGGTCTAAAAAAAAAGCAATGCTAAGCATTGTACAGCTCTGCTTACCATGTGTAAGCATTGTGTAAATATGACTGCTAAGCAATGAATAGCCCAGTTAAGTGGATTTGCCCATTGGTACGCAATGCTGAAACTGCCCCTTTAAGGATTACCAACCTTAGCTAAGCAGGTTTGCCCATAGCTTAGCTTAGCTCAGCATATTCAAAACCATCCAACCACAGCAAAGTGTGGGAAATTGGCCATTTTTAAACCCCACAGGCAGGAATATTGCTCATAACCAGTTGCAGCTTCCCATTGTAGACAGTATGGCAGGAATTTATGAGGGCATGCACTTTTGGGCGCAGCGCTGGGGCATACAGGAGTCCAAGGTCATGTTAGGACTCCTGGTAAAGAACCATGATGAGAGACTGCTGCAGGGCCAGTGCCAGGGCTCCCAATATAAAGCGGAAGCCTGGTACCATCTTGACCCCAATCTCACCAGTGCCACTGGTATCCTTCAAATTGGTAAACAGGTCCGCCACCACTATGCTGGCTTGAAGTGGAGAAAGAGGGAGGTCTTGGACCAGTGGGTTCAAGAAGCAAGGCAGAGGGGTGATGTTTACTAAAGTCCAGCCTGTGTATGTGATGGATATTTATGCTTAAATATTTCTTTATTCTGTTTACAGCTGCAGCTGTGTGGGCTGTGAATCAAGAAGCCCATACTAGCAGGTTGCAAAGCCTGTGTCATGAGGCTGATGATTAACAATCCTGCTTGTAGTAGTCATACCAAATAAATATAAAGTATTAGAAAGCTATCTGGCAGTATAAAAACTGTGTATGGGTTGTACTGGATAAGCCAGACAATATGACAGTAATAGTTCCATATAGGTTATATTTCAATAAAACCGTAACTGCCTGGCAATAAAGTTCTAAATCCTGGACTGGTTGTGTTTACTTTGGTATTGCGTGGCATTTAGTGTTGCAGTCTCTGAATAGTCATGTTGTGTTAAACACTGTTACCCACATTGTGCTCCATAAAAAATAAGTCTAGGAATGTCTGTATAAGACTCTTGTATGTACAAGGTATGATTCTACAAACAAGACAGACTTAGACATAAAACACCGAAAAAATGAACAGCAGCTTCTAAATAGCTTAATCTGATGAAACTAAAATTGTTGTATTTTTAGCACACCCAGCCATGGTTCAAATCCTGGGAGTGGTAGCAGTAAGCTGTATGCATAATCATAACTCAGCTATACAGATTTTTGCACAATGTCCAGATAATTGTCTCATATAGTAGGCCTGTTCCTCTGTCTCCCTGGCAAATCACTGGGATGATCCTAGAATTGTAGTCACTAAATAATGACATACATTTGATTTTCAGACCTCAAATCCTTCAGAAAATATATATTAAAACAAATCCTGTTACTCTAGCAACTCTCCAAGTTTATAAAAGCAATATTCAAAATATGTCCCTATTTGTACCCCCATGTTGTCAAGCTTTGTCTAGAGTGTGTGCATTAAGAGATTGAGAGGTGTGTGCATAATATTAACTTGGAATCTGGAAATATGTGAAGAAACAGTCAGGTAGTGTTAACAAACATCCCCCCCCCCCACAGGTCTTTCAGATATGAAAACTGTGACTGCCTGACAATAAAGTTTTAAATCCTGGACTTGTAGTGTTCACTCTGGTGCTGTAGGGCCTGACATGAAGCATTCACCAACATCTGATATCAGAATAGTACTGCTGTGTCAACCACTTTTATCACACTATGCTACATAAAAATATGTCTAGGAATGTCTGTATAAGACTGTTGTAATTACAAGGTCAGATTGTACAACCAAGAGAGACGTACAAAGAAAATATTGAAATGACAGATACTGGTATCTAAATAGCTAACTCTGTTGAAACAGAAATTGTTGTATTTTTAGCACACACAGCCATGGTTTGAATCCTGAGAGTGGTGGTAAGCTGTATGCATAAATCATACCTCTCAACTGTACATATTTTTCCAGAATGTCCAGATATTTGGCTCATATTTTAGGCATGTTCCTCTTTTTTCCTTTGAAATCATTGGAATTATCTCAGGATTGTAGTCGCCAAATAATGACATACATTTGAGTGTCAGACTTCAAATCATTCAGAAAAAAAATGTATATTAAAACAAATCCTATTACTCTAGCAACTGTCTAAAAGTTTATTAGAGCAATATTCAAAATATGTCCCTATTTCTACCCCTGTGTTGTCAAGCTTTGTCCAGATGTTGTGCATTAAGAGATTGAGAGGTATGTTAATTACAACTAGGAGTATAGGAATATGTGTAGAAACAGTCAGGTAGTGTTAACAAACATTCCCTCCACAGGTCTAACAGGTAATACAAGTACAATTTAGCTATGACAGTTGAAGTATACACTGTGTACAAACATACCACTGCCCAAACCAAGGCCATGGGGTATTGTAATAATACGTGTAAAGCAATGATCAGTAAAGTTGTGAGTACTGTAAGGATATGTAAGTTGTTAATTGACATCCTCCCCCACCATATCTGCAACAATAATCTAAACACACAAATCAATGGGTATGTTTATACCAAACCTACTCTTGGGACATATGTCCTATGTTCAATAAATATTTAAATGTATTTCTATTAATGTTTCATGCTGAAATACTATCATTGGTGGCCTTTTGCTATCAGTGTAAACTGCATGCCATTGTAATGGCCACTGTGGTTCCATATATGCATGAGTCCTGTTTGCTATGCAATTGTTCCAAATCTAGTGTTTTGGGTTAAGGGGAATATCTATGCATGCTGTTATAACTAATCCTGGATTGTGCTGAGTATTACTAACCCACATATGTTCTAAAACTGCAACACCATAGCACGTTTGGGAAGTCTGGTCCCAGCTGACCCACCTCTCTTA
>NC_056736.1:217672609-217722609 GCF_019279795.1 Protopterus annectens | reverse complement strand
ACACACACACACACACACACACACACACACACACACACACACACACACACACACACTCACACACACACAGGCTTTGGTGTTGCACATAACAGTTCCACTTATTCATTGGGGGTGTTTATTGACCAGTTATTGAAGGATATGCTCCATGGTATAGGGCATGTGTTATTTGATTTGTGTGACTTTTTGTCCAGAGTCAAACAGGATTTCTAGAAGGAAACTACTGGCTTTTCAACTATTGATGCTGTAGACTTGTTTAGTTCCATCCCCCATGATACTGATTTGGAATTATTCCATGAAGCCCTACTGGAATATAGTAATTTGAATGCGAGCAGGATTAATTTAGTAATGGAAACCATGGAATTGTACTTAATAATTATTTTGCTTTTGAAGAAGAATTTTACAAACAGTTAAAAGGGATCGCAATAGGGTCAAGTTGTGCCCCAATTTATGCTAACCTGGTTATGACTATGTTGGAAAATAAATTTATTTTTGGATCAGGTTTTGTTGAACATTGGTTTCTGTATTTGCAATACCTGGATGACATCTTCATTTTATGGAAAGGGGACACTCATATAGTTGAGAATTTTATTGATTACATCAATAATGTTTGTGATTATTTTAAATTCATACACACTTATATTTCCACTAGCATTAACTATCTTGGATGTTAGCATGACTAAGGACGTAAGATTGAATATTTTTACTTCTAAGGTGTACCGCAAACCAACATACTCTAATAGTTTCTTGAGTTTTAATAGTCAGCACCCTTTTTATGTTAAAAGGAACCTAGTAAGAGGGCAAATGATTAGGGGGTCCAGAATGTGTTCAACTCTGGAAGATTTTAAAAGGGAATTGGCAAAACTTTTCCAAATGTTTGTTAGTAGGGATTACCCAGAAGAATGGGTCAGCGAACTTGGTGTTGATGTAATTGAAGGATGGGGTACTAGATATACCCCATTACTTGGCTAACCATTATCAGTTAAGAATCCTCACCCCACAGTTAACAACAACAAATATTCCCATTCTATGGTGACACAGTTTGGTTCTTTTGGTTGTAAGGTGCAGGGTATCTTATCTTAAAATTGGGTAACTTTGGAAGGTAATGAAGACCTTATAAATACCCTGGGCAATGGACCTTCATTTTTATATAAGGTGAGCAACAACATGAAATATTTATTGGAGCACCCATTACCCCATACAATACTAGTAAGGGGAACAACGAAATGTGGTAAGTGCAACCAATGCCCACAAATTTTTAGAAAGTACAGAGATTTGGCTAGGGACCCTCTGCAAAGAGTTAAATTAGTTGGGGGGAATTGTCAAACCAAAGGCCTGGTATAAGTGAGTGCTTGTCAGGGGTGTAACAGGTTTTACATAAGTAAAACAGAAAGATCCCTGAGGAGGAGAATTTATGAGCACCTATATGCAATGGAGACTCAAAATAAAAACAACAATTTGGATAGACATGCACAGACTTGTACTAATTTTTTAGGTTACAAGTTTGGAATTTTGGAAATTGTTAGATACAATGTGAGGGGTGGTGATTGGGGTAATGAAATTTATAAGTGAGAGTTAAAATGGCAACTGACACTGAATGCCAACCAACCCTCTGGTATTAATGATTATTTATCTTTGAGGCCCATTTTGAAACAAAGGGCAAGTATATTATAACAACATGCATGTTTTAACTGTTTTTAACCCATTTTTAGTATTTTTATATAACTATGTTTATTATTAGATTGTATTATAGGGTTATATAAAATGTATTTAATAATTATCTCAAGCAGGTTGCTTTAAAATTTTATTGATGTAGGAAGTGATGTGTATCTAAGCACAAACAGGGGAATAGGTACTGGTTTTGATAAAGGCTGTCATGTGAACAGATGCAAGCACTTACCTGACCTGGGTTTTTGGGCTGTTTTTATTACAAATATTGTTATTTGGATTTGCATTTCTAAAGTGTTACAAGGGCATGTGATTTGTTTATTGCTGGTGGGTTACGTGTGTCAGACTCAGGAGTGGTGGTTTATGAGTTTGATATTTTTTCCATTCCTTTACGCTCATTTTTCAGGTCTGTATAACAGTTACTACATGTGCCACATGGCTGATAGGTCTGAGGGGTGTATAAAGGTGAGTGCATGGTGGCTGATGTTAGCAGATCTTCTGCAGTGGACAGTGGTAAGTGTACTGTGAATAACATACACACACAGAGGCTTTGCTGTTGATGCAATACACAGTGAATACTGTACACATGGAAGTACTTAATTTTGCAGTGAACTCATTTTGGCATATTTAATTCCACCAAGACCAAATGGCCAAAACATCACATCATTAAATAATCAGTCTGCCAGTTCAATGTCATTGACAATAGTACTGACAGGGTATATGTCCTCTTCCCCAATGTAGTGCAATCCTGGAGTTGGTAAACATAGGTGTGCTGGTGTAGGTGGCACAGCTCCCCACTTTGGAGGATGTGGGGTGGCATAGAACCACACATAGTGTGATTAAGAAATACTTAACCTGTTAACATAAACTGTACAGTATAACAGCAGACTAAGCAGGGGGATATGCACAACAATAACCCCAATGTGGGTGGCTGTGCCCACAACAACCACACCCAACTATACATACCAACTCCGGTATCGTGGTACAGCTGTACAGTGGGGAAGAGGGCATTTACACATCCAGTACTAGTTTTGATGGAATGAATTTCCACAAGATGATTCTTCTGAAAGGTTACCTTTTGCCAGTTTGTTCTCAGACAAATGATCTCCTGGGACATATAATTTCTGCAAACTGATGTAGATCCCTTCACATACACACTTACTTTGCAACAGAGAGTAGAACCCGTACCTAGGTACTTATTGCTACTAATGTGTTTGGCCTTAATTGCACACACCACAAAGCTTTTAGGATGAGGTCTGTCCCGAGTTTCCTGTTAAGTGAAGAAGATCGCCAGGCCTTGTACAGTATGGTAACGAGGGATGTACTGGGTGTTAATGAACAATACATAGTATGACATACTGTCATCTACACATTGACAAGCACATACAGTCATAGACACATTTGACAGACCTGGGTTTAGCAGTGCTAACTACCTTGCCAGTGAGTCCATAATGTCAGGGAGTTTTTGCACACAGCACATGCATCATTGGGTTGGATAGTGTAATCAGTTACCTGTATTGTTGATGGTGACAGTGGTCCTCATCCAGCGGACCTTGGGACATGTACTGGGGGTACTATGGTGTAAAGACAGTATACCCAGCACATACTCCACACATTGGACATTGTACTCACTGAAAGCCATAATGCTCTGACATACCCGCAATCACACATTGACCAGGACTACAATACAAACCTTTGTCTATTTAATCAGTGCTACTACAGGGATATGCAATTATTGCATATGCCATAGGGATAGAAAGGTGAGGGTTTGTCATGGCTCTCTTAATGTCAGCAACATCACCATCCCTTATAATGTATGGCAAGGTTTATTGTATTTGGAGCATGTGGCCTCAAAATGCTGTCTCATACACATATGCAGAGACATACATAATTGCATACACATATACACGCACACACACACATACCCACATTTGTCAGGACTCAGAGGGTAACCCATGCCTATCTACCCATTTGTAGAACAGTGTTATGCTGGTACTGCAAGCTCCAGGTAGCCCATAGGGTGAAGAGTGTAACAATGTACATTTACTTTGAATTACAGCAGCAGCCATTTCTAAGTATAGCAATGGGGGGGTGTAGTGGGTGAAAAGGCCCACAGAGGACTTTGAACTACAAGTTTACAAACACACAGACACTGTTATACACAATAATGCACACACACATTTCTCAGTATTGAGGTTCATAGGTTTAGGTGTTCCTAGGTGTGTACCAGCCTAATCTCCATGGAGAGGTCACAAGAGTAGGGCATGTGAGTACACTGTAACCATGCCACCTAACATTTGTCAGCAGGCCATCTATCAACTGATGCCACATGAGTGATCCCAGAGTGACAGTTAAAGTCAGCATCCACTCCTCTGGTTTTCTCTTGCAGAGGCCAGTGAGATGCTCCAATTGACATGTATGCAACATATATTGCATAACATGACCAGTGTCTGGGTTAGAGACCTGTACCCAAACATGTTCTGTCTATTATGGTAGTCTGTTTGAGGTATCCATGGCATTGGGTGCATACAGAGTGGGGTTTCCTAGCTGTGGGACTCATAAGACAGCTGGGCAAACATGTAAGTGTCAGTCAATCCGAGATTACCTGTAAGCAGCCAAGATGAATACCTGGCATCTGCACATTTGTACAGAGGACAGACAGTAATTAGCTAGGCAACAGGTCATGCATAAGGATGAATATTTTGATAGACATACGTCTGAAACTGATAGGTATGCCATTACTACATGACAGCAGTCCTCAATGATATGTCCTAAAACATAGTAGTCTACAGTTAATATCAACATATCAGATCAATATCCAAAAGGAGATGTATAAAAAAATATAGGTCAAACAGTAAGAACACGATAGTTGGTACAAAGAGTCCAGCTTTGCATACAGGGGGCTATGGTTCCAGTACTACAATCTGCAATCTACTCTTACTTGGAAAACCACTGTTAAAAGTGGTAATGTAATGATAGGATACATGCATGTGTGACTGCATATAGTCATAGGTGACTCTGATGTTCCACTCAGCAGGCTAAACAAGGAGAAAGTTACTGTCAGCTGCCTGTCAGGTGCCAGGATCTGCCACATAATGCACGCACTCAGTTCACTCAACAACAAGTACAAATATTATTTTGTCATTATCCATGTAGGTGTGAATGACCTGCGATGTATCTTCCTGGACTACATAAAAAGAGACATGGAGGAGCTCTCCTATCTTGTAGAACAGGCAGGTATGACCATAGACCTGGGTAGCATCCTGCAATCACCTAGAATAATACCACAGTACAAGGACAAAATTATTGACTTCAACAATTGGCTAAGCTTCTAGTGTCATTTTAAGGGGATCCAGTATCTGTCTGCCTGGGATGGCATGATTGACAGAAAACAATGTTTTGCCAGAGATGGCCTACATCTGTCACCCTTGGGATTCCAGATACTGGCAAAGGCTCTTGCCACCCATATAGTGCTTTTTTAGGCAAGGTTCAAATGACAAATTCACCACCATAACAGGTACAAGCAAGCAAAATCTGAGGGTAATGCTGCTCAATGCTAGAAGTCTAAACCTCAAAATGCACTCAGTCGAGGCACTCCTTAAAATGGAGATCATCGACATCTGTGCAGTGACAGGGACCTGGTACAAAGCTCCAGAGAGCAGCCCTGCATTACTAGGCTATAATTTATACCACACCTTTCGGCCACCTAACCTGGACTGAAACACTAAAGGCAGAGGTGTGTCCATATTCATTAAGGATATCTACACCTCCAGGCTAGTTGCTCAGCATAATGCATCCGAGATTATCCAAGTACAACTAACTCTGGGCAAGACCGCAATCCAAATTGTAGCTTGCTACAGATTCCCCACCATGCCCAAGGATTCCCACTGCTGCACATCTGTACAGAGGACAGACATTAAGTAGCTATCCAAAAGGTCATGCATTAGGATGAATATTTTGACAGATAGACGTCTGAAACTGATAGGTATGCCATTACTACATGACAGCAGTCCTTAATGACATGTCCTAAAACATAGTCTACAGTTAATATCAACATATCAGGGATATCCAATTGGAGATG
Source organism: Protopterus annectens (assembly GCF_019279795.1). Taxonomy (NCBI): domain Eukaryota; kingdom Metazoa; phylum Chordata; order Ceratodontiformes; family Protopteridae; genus Protopterus; species Protopterus annectens. Next base: position 217,716,863 of record NC_056736.1, on the reverse strand, counting down.
CATAAAATCATACAGGTCAAACACCAAGAACACGATAGTTGGTACAATAAGTCCAGCATTGCATGCAGGGGTCTATGGTTCCAGTACTACAATCTGCAATCTACTTTTACTTGGAAAACCACTGTTAAAAGTGGTAAGGTAATGATATGATACATGCATGTGTGACTGCATATAATCTGGTATACTACCCAAGTATGAAACACATACAAAGAGAAAAGATTGTGGCACTACCCATGTATACTGAGGTGTTCCATACAGTATACTCACACCCCTTGCTACTGTAATGATAGCACATAGAAGCATGTTATGTACATGGAATTAAATACATTAATTGAAGATGTCATTACCCTGCTATTTTATCAGATGTGAATGTGATCACTGGTTACCAGGGCTGAGCTATGCTTAGCAGGTGTAAGCATTACTTAAATGTAAATGCTAAGCATACACTTTATGCATCGCCTTAGCTAGGGTTAAACTATTCCCGGTGTCATAAAGTCTGCTCTTCAAAATTTCCCTTAGAACTATCCATTTTTTTTAGTTTTAGCACGCAGATCTGTGTCTTTAAGCTCAGCACTTGTTCAGAACTCATTGTAAGCACTACATAAGCTACAAATTACTACAGCACTCAACTTTCCTCATTTGTCTAGAGGAAAACAGTTTTTACTACTTAATAAATAGGCACCTATCCAGGCATGTCTAGGGGTCAGCTTTCAGTGTTTTCCCCTGTCTACCTGATGAAGATGGGCATCTTGGGGCAATGCAGTAATTACCTCATGTACACAGACAACACTGTCCTCCTACCACCCAACACTACAACCTGTAAGAGATGCACTTATATAGCCAAACTGGAAGCAAAGCTCTCTTCACCCAAGACTGGACTAGACAGTCAAGAGGGGAAGGTAAACACTTGCACCACACCACAGTCATCACATAGTCCCTCAAAACCTACACCAACAAAGCACACACATAGTAACATGAAACACACAGCTACATCCACAGAGGCTCTCAATAAAAATCTGCTCAAGCAACAGAGACCTCTAAAGCAGAAACGCAAGCAACCTCCATCTCCAACACAACAAAAATGACACATAGCCCACAAACTCAGTGTGCCACTCAACCACAGCCCATAAGGCATAACAACATACCCAACACTCTAGTCATAGCTAACTCTGAAGTTCCACTCACCAGGCTAAACAAGGAGAAAGTTACTGTCAGCTGCCTGTCAGGTGACTGGATCCACCACATAATGCACACACTCAGTTCACTCAACAAGTACAAATATGACTTTGCCATTGTCCATGTTGGTGTGAATTACCTAAGAAGTACCTCCTTGGACTACATTAAAAGAGACATGGAGGAGCTCTCCTATCTTGTAGCCCAGGCAGGTATGACCCTAGCCCTGAGAAGCATCCTGCCATCACCCAGAATGGAACCCCAGTACAATGACAAAATGATTGACTTCAAGAACTGGCTAAGCTTCTGGTGTCATTTTAAAGGGATCCAGTATCTGTTTGCCTGGGATGACATGATTGACAGACCACAATGCTTTGCCAGACATGGCCTGCACCTGTCACCCTTAGGATTCCGGATACTGACAAAGGCTCTTGCCACCCATATAGTGCCTTTTTTAGGCAAGGTTTAAATGACAAAATCACCACCATAACAGGCACAAGCAAGCAAAATCTGAGGGTAATGCTACTCAATGCTAGAAGTCTAAACCTCAAAATGCACTCACTCGAGGCACTCCTTAAAATGGAGAACATCGACATCTGTGCAGTGACAGCGACCTGGTTCAAGGCTCCAGAGAGCACCCCTGCATTACCAGGCTATAATTCATACCACACATTTTGGCCACCTAACCTGGACCGAAACACTAAAGGCAGAGGTGTGTCCATATTCATTAAGGATATCTACACCTCCAGGCTATTTGCTGAGCATAATGCATCCGAGATTATCCAAGTGCAACTAACTCTGGGCAAGACCACAATCCAAATTATAGCTTGCTACAGATCCCCCACCATGCCCCAGGGTTCCCACTCCTCATTTCTTGATACACTGGAAAACATTAGGGTACAACCCAACATCCTAATAATGGGAGAATTCAAGTAACCTACCATTAACTGGGAAAACTACTCATGTACCAACTCTTTTGCTCAATATTTTCTGGAATTAATAAATTCCAATGCCTTGGATCAACTTATCCACACCCCCACCAGGTGCAGCAATATTCCAGACCTGGGCATTACCAACATGGGAAACCGGTGTTCCACACCAGAGGTCATTTCCTCATTGGTCAGATCCGACCACAAGCTAATCACCCTAGACATCCACATCCTGCCCCCACCCCCATTAGGGAAACCACTGTAAAAAATTTCTTCAAAGCCAACTTCACACTTTTTAAGACAGAAATGGAAAACTTCACGACACCCATGCAGATGGACAATAGAGGTACGACTGCTGAATCCTACACAAATGCACTTTATAAGCACTTACACGAGTGCCTGAATCATGCTATCCCTAACAGAACCAGGATGATATCCTCCAAAAAAGGAAGCCAATCTGGTGGTCCCCTGCCATAAACAAACTCTCCAACAGAAGAAAGAAACTGTTGCAAAAAGAGTAAAATCCCATGATTGGAGGAACTCCCTGGTCAGCCTCAGTAAGAAGCTGAGATCCCTCATAAAATCATCCAAAGCTAGTTACAAAAGCAAAATCGCCACTGATTCAAAAGACAACCACAAAGCATTCGATAGCTATGTCAAGAATCTCAATGGCAACACTTAGATCTGCTCTTTGTTACAGTACAATGACACTAAATATACAGAACCAACTGATATTGCCGACATCCTGGCAGATAGGTTCAGTGCTAACTTAAGCCCCCTCTCACCCCTAAAGGGCCCATCTCTATACTGGAAGAATGCAAAGTTCCTGTAATCATGGCTGCAGAGGTAAAAACCACATTCTCCAAAGCCAAGAACACAGCATCCATGGGACCTGACAACATCTCAGGCTGCGTTTTACATAAACTACAGAATGAACTGGCACCCCACCTAAGTACCATGTTCAATCATAGCCTTGCCTCAGGCTTTTTGCCCACTGAATGGCACACATCGATGGTTCTCTCACTCCACAAAAAGGGGGAGCCACCATGGACCCTGGGAACTATCACCCCATTAGCCTGACGAGCTTGGTCTGCAAGGCTATGGAACGTATCATCATGGATCTTATAAACAAAGACATTGGTAATCTCCCAACTCTGGATCCCATCCAGTCTGGGTTTGTAAAAGGTATATCATGTCTCCTAAACCTGATAGACTTCTTTGAAGCAGTCAACAAAGCCGTAGATGAGAGTAAGGTGGTTCACACAGCCTATCTAGATCTCGCCAAGGCTTTCAACACCATCCCTCACTCTAGAATTATAGATAAACTCACTGAACTAGGTATAAATACCCATGTCATAAGATGGGTTGCCAACTGGCTCACTGACAAAACCCACACTGTGAAAGTAGCAGACTCCAAATCCGACTTCAGACCAGTGACAAGTGGAGTGCCACAGGGTTCAGTCCTTGGTCCGTGCCTGTTTGGTATCTACTTCTCTGAAGTACAGGCTAACACAGAAGGTCTTTGGCTAATGACATTCGCAGATGACTGCAAACTAGGGGCCATAATCGAAACTCCTAACGATGTGGACATCCTACAAAAGGGCCTCACTGAGACAGATGCCTGTTGTCAAACCCATGGCCTCAAGTTCAATGACAAAAAGTGCATTGTCATCCCCTTTGGTAAAAACTCTGTACCCATGAACAACTAAATAGGCAGTAGTCTACTTAACCCTGAATGTGTGATAAGAGGCCTTGGGACACAGGTGGACAGTAGTCTCTCCTTTGATAATCACATCACCACAGTAGTCATGAAATCCTTCTATGTGGCACACCTCATCAGAAAAGGTTTCTCATCCAGGAAAAAAGAGGTCATTGTTCCCCTCTACTCATCACTCATTAGACCCATTATAGAGTACAATTCCCCTTTTGGTATGTACCTTACAAGACATCTACAACAACTGGAAATGCTGCAGAAATACCTCTCAAAGAGGGTTACTGGCCTCAAACCAATGCCCTACACAGATCGTCTAAAAAAACTCCAGCTTTACTCCGTTGCATATCGCCTACTCAGAGGTGATCTCTGCCTAACATAGAAAGCTATGACAAACCCAGAGCTGTTGGACATGCTCCACTTAAATAAATCCTAATACCTCCAAGCTACATGCTCTAGGGACTTAAACCTTGTCACCACAATAAACAGAACATACTGGAGGGATAAATTCCTGTCCCACAGACTTCCTATACTCTGGAAAAAACTACCTGTTTATATCAAACAAAGCTCCTCATTAGTACTCTTCAAGATAAATCTTGATGATTGGATGGGAAATAGGAAATTCACCCCAGGGATCACTTCTGTGGCTCTGCCCGACTGGGGCACAGGAAAATAATTTTCTTGGGTGGCGAAAGCCAGGGTACCTTTTTGGCTAGGATTATATAGGCCCTAGGGCCAATAGCCTAGTATCTGCCTATGAACCTAAGAACCTATTCGCACACTGGTAAGCGAAGCCTACATGGTGTAAGCACCTATACGGTTAACCATATGTTAGCAGCACATACTCTTGGGCAAACCTGTGCAAGCCCACTTAAAGCTACTCAAAACTGCCTTAACCACTCTGTACCCAACAGTTCTTGCTCTGTCTAGCAACAAAATAAACAGCCCCTGCTTCACTTGAACCCAGGACCCTGTACACTACAGTCACAGCAATTAACCACTAAACCATCTGAGCTGTGAAGACATCTGTTGTTATTCAAATATATCATTCAGTACACATACTGAATAATAGTGAAAAACTGCTCTGACTACTACAGTTGTTTAGTACTTGTAACTGAATCAAGTGTTGAATCAGTCATGTTCTTATATGTAAATATACACATATCAGATTAATATGGTGGGATACATCTGAGAAGGTATACACAACACTCATGTTTACGCATAAAAGGATATATATATATATCACATATATATATATAATATCACATGCCCTTGACCCCAAACGGCCTAGCCTAGCCACTTCGTAACCCAATTCAAATGGGAGCACCTTATAACCTTTACAATCCATCTAACCAACTCCTTTTTTTTCCCCAGGATTACATCTTTTTTATTACTTACTGTTCTTATCCAATATTAGAAGTGTACTCAACATATTGTACTAAATGTCTAATTTCTATTGTATTGTTTGGAATATGTGCTCTTGTACCACTGTTCTTTGGAGCTTTTCTAATATTAGAAGTGTATTCAACATATTATACTAAATGTCTAATTTCCATTGTATTGTTTGTAATATGTGCTCTTGTACCTCTGTTCTTTGGAGCTTTTCTCCCCGGGCCTCCACTGAAAACGGATATGTATCCAGCTGGACTATCCCGGTCAACAAATGTAAAATAAATAAATAAAATAAAATATATATATATATATATATATATATATATATATATATATATATATATGTTTATACATATGAGATATATATATATATATATATATATATATATATATGTTTATACATATGATATATATATATATATATATATATATATATATATATATATATATATATTCATACACACACACACACACACACACACACACACACACACACACATACACACACACACACCCACACACACACACACACACACACACACACACACACACACACACACACACACACACACACACACACATATATATATTTCTATAGTTCTCTCTCTATAAATATATACATTTACATATCATACATCAGCACCATAACTCTCAACCTGTTAGTGCAAGGGAACGTAATGTATGTATTGCAGTTATAAATGTAGAATTTTGCTACGGTGACAGGGGTTGTGTCAATATACATGTTGTGAAGGAAGGCTCTTCTGAGACTGACATGTACACCATCAGTTACTTACAGACATCATAACATCATCATAGTGAAATACCACACAAATCACCATAATGATCTCATGGAAACCAGAAGCAATATGAGCAAAAAACATGGACAATCTGACACAATATGGTCAGTCAGGAGGTATACATAGAATGCCTTAGTGCAAGAAATGTGGAACAAGCCTGATAACGGGGATGTTTAGAGCCATGAAATTGGGGGTATATCACAAATACTGGACTAGATAAGCTCACACAGTTGATGCATTCTCGCCCTCCTGTCTGTCTTAACACATATTACCCAAAGGAGCAGAGATCGCAAGCCACATACGTCACACTAGTTAGTGATATACATCTTCACACCAGCCCACTGCTTTGTCAGAAATACACAACACGTATGGTGGCCAGGCAACAGTACATCTGACAAATATCTGGACATAACATCACACTAGGTTAAACACACTGCACTGCTATGTCACCAAGCTCTGTCTACACTACAGGCAGACTGACACAACACTAACCCAATTTACCTAGGGGGGAATACACATGTAATTGCAAATATAGCAGGCACTACAGGCGTGTAACAGCATGGGGTAAAAGACACGAGTGAGAAAGTGCATACTCACAACCGATCTCAACACAATCACAATCACATAATGGTAAGCCTAAGTAATAGTACAGTCGATGGCCTGTGTGCACAAAAATCATCATTATATCTGCCACTCATACACTAACCCTACATATACTGGCCCAATTCACAGTGTAGTCTGATGCCTGACTGTGGTACAGGACATGTCTCAGTCTGGCCCTACAAACATATAGACTGATAGGGTATCAGACACTGGAGCAGCATGCACTGTCAGACAGAACAGGACCAAGAACACTGACATCTACCCCATTCTGTGCACAGGCCAAATAACATGATCACAGTACGCTGCTATATAATACAGACACTCTGTCAATAATCACCATAAGTACACAGACCTCACTACTGTACAGACTACCACAGAATATCCAGGTTTTGTCCACAGCTATTATCCCTCCTTTACATTACATGTCTGGCAGTCTGATATACCACTGGCTTGATATCAGGAATTATGTAATTAAATAATGGTATACTGTACATATCCACCTCTTACTGCATGACATATGAACAAAGGGTGACAGACTTGTGGGACAGAGGCACAAACACAGGGCCAATATTGACATATTGCAGTTATAAACTGAAAACATTGCTGGTGTAAGAGGGTTTGTTGTGACATATCTCTTCTGAGGGATATGAAGTCAGTAAGATATATGGATGTTAGCATTTCCTGATGACAATAATCAGAGTATGCTACTGCATTTAGGAAGACAGAAAATGTGTGAGTAACACACCAACTATCAGGCTCCAAACTCTGGCCAGTCTGCAGATAGTCCTACAGATGAGAGTTTTCTCAACCCCATAACACTGTCATGCCAGACTTTAGATCATGCAGAACAGCCATATCCACACAAACCCTGTTAAACCAACATTACTTCAAATGTAGAACAGCAATATTTACATTCTGCCCCCATGTCTGGAACATCCCCCTCCAGATTTTTGTCCTGTCTCCACAGTGTTTGCTGTAACAGGTATTTCCAACTACCCTCTGTGATGCTGTTTGTCACTCACCCTTATGAAGTCCTGCTCACAGTGAGGGAGAAGGGCAAACACCTACTTGCACTGCCTACTTATAGGGGTGTGTTTCCATACAATTGGCTATAAAAATGATACCACAAGTGTACTACATGCAAATAGCAAGTGGAGGACTCCAATTCATGCATAGGGCATCAGCTGATCATGAGCATTACCTACCAAAGTCAAGCTGCTGCCTATGCAAAACAGATGCATTTTTTCACATCTACCAGAGAGGGGGTGAGAGAGAGAGAGAGAGAGGGGAAAGAATGACAGGAAGAGAGAAAGTGTCAAGCGTGTTTGTGTATGATCTTTGGGTAGAGAGAGGTCTCTAGGTATTATAATGGTTGCCTACATATAGATGTATGGCTGTCTATTGTGTGCAACCACCTTTATTGTATTTGACAACTGTTGGCCTTGAAATGTCACATTGGGACATATGGGTCCTCAATATAAAAATGTAGCAAAACCCACGCTGCAATGGATCCTGTTATTTACACAATCACACTGACACCCACCCAGGATACTGATAACACACACACTTTCCAGTATTGAGTTTCAAACCCCTACTTAACTAGGTATTGGTACAATAGCATTATACAGTTATTGCAAGTGCCACTACAGTTATATGTTGAAAAACTATCCAAAGGTATCTTTGAAAGTGAGTGACATTAGCTGCAGTGCTCAAAGGAGGGGTGAGGGAAGGGCAGTAAGTAGGAATGACCACAAAAGCAGGCGTCAACACAGACTCACACACACACACACACACACACACACATTTTCACAGTTGCCAGGACCAGGAATAGAACTCCTACCTAACTAGTTTGTTACATTATGGTATTATACAGTTATCACAAGTGCCACGGCAGTTATGTGTTGGAGAGCTGTCCAAAGGCATATTTGAAGGTGACTGACATCAGCTGGAGTGCTCAAAGGAGAGGGTGAGGGCAGGACAGTAAGTGTGAATGACCACAAAAGCAGGCGTCAACAATGACTCACCCACTCTCACACACAGACACACACCTTCTCACAGTTGCCAGGACCAGGATTATAACTCCTACCTAACTAGTTTGCTACACAGTTATTGCAAGCACCACAGCAGTTATATGTTGGAGAGCTGTCCAAAGGCATCTTTGAAGGTGACTGACATCAGCTGCAGTGCTCAAAGGAGGGGTGAGGGAAGGGCAGTAAGTGTGAATAACTGCAAAAGCAGGTGTCAACAAAGACTCACACACAAACATTTTCACAGTTGCCAGGACCAGAATTAGAACTCCTACCTAACTTGTTTGCTACACGATGGTATTGCGTAGTTATCACAAGCACCATGGCAGTTATATGTTGGAGAGTTGTTCAAAAGCATCTTTGAAGGTGACTGACATCAGCTGCATTGCTAAAAGAGGGGTGAGGAAGGACAGTAATTGTGAATAACCACAAAAACAGGTGTCAACAAAGACTCACACACAAACACCCACATTTTTACAGTTGCCAGGACCAGAATTAGAATGCCTACCTAACTAGTTTGCTACACTATGGTATTACACAGTTATCACTAGCACCAAGCACTAGGACTGAGACTTGGTTAGGGTTATTTCAAGATGACTGACATCAGTAGGAGTGGTAACATGGACAATGGGAAGTGCAGTGTGTGTGTGAATGGGCCATCATTCATTTCTGTGAAAACACACACACACACACACACACACACACACACGCGCACACACACACACACACACACACACACACACACACACACACAGACACACTCAGTTACACACAACTTTACATTTGATGGAACTGAGTATACAAATGCTACATGAATACTGTTTTTTACTATTGTGTTACACAGTTATCACAAGCACCACAGATATTATAGGGCTGAGGGCTACCAAAAGGTGTGTCTACAGAGATTGACATCTGCACATCATGCAATATCAGTCAATTGGATGTGTAGTGGGTGGGACAGGCCTTATAATGGACTTTTATTTATCACTGTCTATTTCTCTCTTCCCACATCTCAGTGTGTGTTCATTTGACATATTATAGTGTGTTGTCCTTGGATATGTGTAAGTATTCCTATCCAATTTGTGTGTGAAACATAAATGATGTACAATTTGGTGTGTGTGCACAGACATCTGCAAATGACAGATATGTATAGTCCACTGTGTTGTCAGACATGGGCTTCATTTCTCTAAGTGTAGGAGCATGCCCAGTATGACCTTCTGTATTGAGTGTGTGAATCCATTCCAGGTAGGGTTGTACACCAGTCCAGGGTTTGTTGTTCTCAACCTACACATAGCAACCTGCTTCTGCAGGATATCTGTAGATAGGTTGACAATATGGAGTCGCAATGGGCAACAGATAGGAGGATACTGTAACGCTTGCTGTCTGTGCTGATTGTGGTACATGGTTTGTGTTAGCAGAGATATTCAGACATATGTACTGTTTTACATTAAGATGTATTATGTCATCGACTACTGACAGATATAATTATTTGCTCACAGTTATTTACTGGGAAATACAAGATGAATGAAGCTGAGTCCAGTATTGTGGTCCGCAGCCTACACATTCTTGCACATTCCTGCCATTGTTGAGGGGTAGCTACAAACACTTGCTGATGGGTCTGTGTAAATGGTACAGCACCTTGGTAGTATGGTGGCTGAGGATCCTCTTGTTGTACAAATATCAGCTTAACAGAATGGCCATATCCTTCTATGGCCATACCTCCCAGCTGTACAGATTTATCCAGGTTACCCAGAGGCAGAGCTCATATATCGGGTCAGTTCCCTTTCCCATTGTGGTTTACGAGGAGGTTTGTAGCCACCCATTACTGGGTTTGCAGGCAGGGGTAGTATGCACACACATCAGAGTTTCAGACTTCACTCACTCCATGATGTCCATGCATCTACACCCCCCCCCAATCTATTATTCTATCTTTGTCCTAACATTATGCAAGTGATATCTGGGAAGTATCCCTATAGTTGGCCCTTCATACCAGCAGTGTTTATGGATTGGCCCCCGGTCCATGCAGTAGGACATGGGGGGCATGCTACTGGGGTTTGTCAATATGGTCTTGAATTTGTGTTCTGTTGGCTGTGTTAATTTGTTATTTGGGACCCCATGAGATACCATAAATTGACAGTACAGGTGAGGCACAGGCCTTTGACAGAAGATTGTAGGCCATTTGGTAGTAATGCAGGCCATCTGTATCAGCCAAGTGCATTCTGTCACTCCTACATTCCCAGGCTGCAAGCCAATGGATTCCCCTGGGGTGACAAGGTAAGTGTTTGAGATGTTAATGGCAATAGTTCCTGCACATATTGACCCATTAGTCCAGATGCATGCAGGGAGCTGCTTACAGCTAGGGACACACCTGCATAAGACACCTCTTTGGCATGCTGCATTCTGTGGATAGTCCCATACAGAAGTAAGGTCATACTGTTCTCATTCCCAACAGCAAGGATATGACCTGTGATAAACCTGTGGCTGATGGTGGGGTGAGCTGAGTGCATGTGTGATACGGAAGCTACGACTCACAGATACACCTGGGCATTCCCTTTAGGCTGCCTTGTGCAGGGACATAGGCAGTCTATCATTACTTCATAACTGTGCCTTTTGTGGTCTACCAATGATTGTCCAGACTACATCAGTATTCCATAGTACACAGACAACTAATGTGCTGCTGACCTGTATGTACAATTCCATAGGTGTGTGCAGTTGACAGTTTCATTTTATGCACTCTGTCTAGGGTACTTCCACCTGTGTACTGTGTGTATGTATGAGCCCACATTCATGGCATGTCCATCTTTCAGATAGTGACAGATATTGACATCTGGACAGTGAGTATTGACTACTGCTGACATGGGAATCACTGGGAAGCATTGTAGCTGGCACTGCAGTTGTCAGAACATGGCCCTGTCATCCACAGTACTGCCCATAGGCCACCAACACACAGCCCTCCATGCCTGCAAGCTGACCACTTCCACACAATATTGAGCACACAACAACCTAACACATGGAGCCCTGCATATTGTACACATGCAACAATCTATCCTGTAGATTGGGTCAGCTCAGGTAATCTGTGCTCCACTGTTATTACACCTCACACTTACACGGCACTGGATTTCTACATGGGATTGTGGGGGGGGGGGGGTGCACACCTGATGACCTTAAACATTTGCTATGACTGTACTGGTATTTCAGGTACTCTGTTGGCTTCCACTTCATTTTGTATTCTGACCTATCATGCAGACTGGAGGCATATCAGTAGTGTACAGATCTTAGGTTCATTTTATTGACCTACATTTCAGTTTCAGACTTCTTACCCTTACTTACAGAAGCCCTATTTGTCATGTAAAGGATACAGTCTGAACCTTCTTATTTTTCAGGTGCACAAGTGAACCTAAGCTTTGTTATCATTTCCCCTGTCCTTCAAACCACAAGCTTTGTTTCCCTTAATTCCAAGTATGCTTCAATTGAGCCCAGCAGTGTTTAATAACCCTTAGGGAATTGGCAATCTGTACATCAGTACCCTAAGTGGAGAACAAACGCACTCCAGCAGGGTATTAATGTACAAGTAATGCCCACTGAAAAATGAGTCTGCTTCTTCATGGCAGCATATCAAAGAGCAGTGGAGCTCAGACTGAGAAAATGGAATGGTTGCCATTATTTTACGCTCACTACACTTTTACACTTTTGCTGTTTAGCAAAAAAAAAGACAGTTGTGTTTATGTTTGTTTATGTTAATTTGACCATGTATCTCATTTCCTCTCTGCTTTTACTAGTTTGTGTAAGCACAAAATTACCATTTTGTGAAATCACTCCCCTTCAGCTATTTAAATTTATTGGCCATCCTATTGTATTCCATAGTACGAGATTACAAAAGGGACCGCCCCCTTTCAATCTATCTTGCTGTTTTAAAAATAGTGACTCTCCAGTAAAACTTAACTTTTTAGACAGGTAAAACTTAAGTTACTTACTTTCACATCTAACTCCTCTAGTGCGCACTGCAGTGTTTAGGATAAACCATTTTTTTCATCATCCCTTTAAGCATCTATTGCAAGACCATCAGTTATTGGAGAACCCACATTCTACCTGTCAGTAGTCATCTTGGGATTAGTGCTTCTGTTTTCCCCTGGTGAGAGAAGTAGTGCAGTTACATTATTTCCTGGAGACTGCTGATCACCTGAAAGCTTAATAACTGTTTTACAGGTGACAGCTTGGAATCTGTGCTTATATTCTGATCCTGGTGAGAGTAGGAGCAGAGTGCATTGATTCCTGACTCTTTCTATTTGGAGAGTGAGTGTCTGTGTTTAATGTACCTGATTGGTCTGATTGCTATTCGAGGCATCTACCAGAAAAAGGCTACAGGTCTGCAGACCCCTGCTTCATCTGGGGCAAGACTGCAGATCACCAAAAAGGCAGTGGCCTGCTTCTCTTCTTGGGATTGGTGCTAACATTTTGCTTCTGATGAGAGAAGAAGCAAAGGAGTATTGTATCCCAACATAGTGAAGCTGTGCTGAGACCAGCATTAATAGTAGCCGTCAGTAGCCATTCATGCGATTCCCCTCTTTTCATCATTCTTGACATGGCATCGACTATCATGGCAAAATGCTGATTTGGGTTTAAAAGCTTATTTTCCACTTTTTTTTCTTATTTTTGGCCCAATCCCGTTTCTGCACTACTGCCCTACTCTTAAATGGCTGAAATTGGCCAACAAAAAGTTAGTTTTTATAATTTTGCAACTATTTATCATGCCAATGGCCATATATTTAGCCACTGACATACCTACTCCATTGAATACATGCTTTCTTTGGTGCTGTCATGCCTCCGTTTTGGAATCTGCAGAAATGTATTTAGTTAGTAACCAACTACATTTCTGCAGGTTACACTATTCCTGCGCAGACGCCTGCCTACTTCCTGGATAACTAATTTACCTTATTTGCATGGTTTTCACCTGCAAATTGGGGTCATTAGCATATAGCAGTGGTGTCATAGCAGGAATAGTGTAGGAGCGCTCATGCACATGCCGGGTGTTCGTTCCTGGATCACTCGGTGGCCATATTGGGTGCAGCAGCTCTTACACTATTCCTGCACATTGTGCAGAGCTTGCTGAATCCTGGGGATTCTCTTACTATATCTCACATCACATTTTTTTTTTTAGAAAATATCATTACATCTGCTGCAAATGAATCCACATCAACAGAATTCTGAAAGTGATAGCATTTATTGGTCCGCATTAATTCTCCAGTAGCTTTCCTTTCCCTAGTGAAGGTGGCTGCAAAAGACATCAACAAACTGAAGATAACTATATTTGAGTCTCAGTAATCTATGCACTGTTAGACGATCGTGTACATGGATTTCATTTATATGCAAATTATTACAATGAGATGCAAAATTCTGAAGAATAAAAGATTCAATCCTGGTTTAGTCTCAGAATAGCACTGCAGCTCTTCCAAGCTTCTGGAGACAGTGATATCCTTCAGTAGTTCAGATAATTCAAGTTGAACGTGTCTAGTTGCTTCCTCACTATCCTTTGGTCTCCATCATGCTTTGGGTAACTATTGTAAATGTAACTATATAATATGCATTGAAGCATATTTGCCAATTTACAAAACAAATGATGACATCAGGAAGGGAAAGTAGGCCATCCTGATCATAGCCTTAGAACGGTCCATATTCCAAGCCCTGGGAAGGAATGAAGCTTTTAATTATCTTGTATCAAGGGAGAGCTTAGACAATCATTAGCATTAGCTTGTTGTTTCCAGTAACTGCAATGTCTTGCTGTATTAATTTTCATTTTATAAGGGTTAAGAACAAGATTGGATATATCACCCTAGGTTTAAAAAAGACACACTAACTGAATGTATAATGGCTGATACACTGATGGTCTTTCTGCCAGAATTACAATAATTTTACTCCATCATTGTTCTAATAATGAGGCTTGACAAAATCACACAAACTGAACTGAATGAGTTTGCTGCAAAACATTTGATCATTCCTCATATACAGGCTCTTGAATGCTTTATACACACTGCTAGTATGATTTATAAGAGACTTTTGAATGAGGTTGTTGCATTTGTTGCACACGTATTGTATATCAGTCTTTGTACAAAGACATAAGTTCAAATGATCTGTATGGCAAATTGTCTGTCTTGTAAATGTATTGTTATAGTTAAATATAAATAAAATAAATAATCTCCAGTATGTAGTGCTGTATCATTGCATTTCCACCACTATAGGTGGCATCAAATAAGCATTTACAATAAATGGAGTAAAGAAAGTTTTGGAGAGAAAGCTAAACATACTCTAGCAACTAGAACAGAGGATTAGATCTCCAAGCTGTTGCTGACCTTTTTTCTTATAGCTAATGTTATAAGACTTGATTCTATTTGCCTGCTGTGTGACTATGAGCAAGTCACTTATTTATTATTTATTTATTTATTTAATATTTGTTTACCAGGAAAGTCTGACTTGAAACTAAGCCAATTTTCAGTGAAGGCCCAGGAGAAAAACACTCCAGACATATCTCTTTGTAACGTGGGAGGAAACCGGAGTACCCAGAGAATACCCACACAAATGCAGGGAGGACATGCAGACTCTACTCTTTCTGCATATTCTCCAGTACTTTACAGGGGATTGGTTGTACCAAAGCAGGAAGTGGTACAACAGTACTAAGATGCATTGCATTATGCTTGCTGGTATCATGATTAAGTCCATTGGGTTTTCAGAAAAGAACTGATCACTGTGTTTATAAAATAGCTTGCTGAGTGATGAGGGACAAAGTAAGAGGCAATTCAGAGACTAACCTAATGGATTGACCATGTTCCCAGAGAAACAGTGCACTTCATGCTCATGACCACAAAATGACATGCAAATGAGTGTCAAGGTAATAATGATAGACACCATTTATGTAAATGATTAAACAAAACATGGAAACAATTTAAAACCATATAAAATTATCGCTATAAACCCCATGATCAGCTATTATGAGCCACAGGATTTTTTGATGTTGTACACGATTAACACTTGCCTTACAATACTAGGAGTAGCACGTGCAACAGATGCACAAAATATGTTAATAGCTGCATTTGGAGTCAGTGGTAACAGTATGTGTCACCACTTCCATGGTACAAAAGGATCCCCAAGAGGCTAATATATCATCATCTAAATGACTTGGGTGTTGTTGACTGCTACTGTGCAGGCGGAGACACAATATGGGTGTTAGCAGACATGTGCTGCCTTCACATGGAATAGAAAAGAATTGATGAATGTTTATCCCAGTGGACAGCAAGGTATGTGTAGCATTAACCATCCTTGCTGTGAGGACCTTTAAGTGTCATACAGACCCTGCAAGAGACACCTTAGAAGTTTTGCAGGCATCAGCCTCAGTAAAACCATAAAAAACTTTAATCAAACTATATGATAACTACACAGGATCCTGTGTAGTTATCTTGTGTAGTTCGATTAAAGTTTTTTTATGGTAACAGCTTTGGTGGACGGTTGGTTTGTTCATTTTTCTGCACTATGTAGACATT
Organism: Protopterus annectens; assembly: GCF_019279795.1. Classification (NCBI taxonomy): domain Eukaryota; kingdom Metazoa; phylum Chordata; order Ceratodontiformes; family Protopteridae; genus Protopterus; species Protopterus annectens. The sequence continues at coordinate 217,700,699 of NC_056736.1, read as the reverse complement.
CTATGACAGGGTATCTTTCCCTGAGGACCATCTGACCACTGACCATGCCCATACTGCCATTAAAGCCTCATCTGCTTCAAATGGCATCTGGTATTTTAACGAACAGGGCTTTGACTCCATCAAATGTCAGGTGGTGTGCAGTGCATAAGGCATTATAAACAAAGTGTCTGTGCACCTTTCAGGCAGATTTCATGATTCCCATATTTGGCACATGTTCAGTGTATGCAGTGCTTTTTGTGGGCTGACTTTATACATAGACATTTAGTTTGTGTGTGCATGTGTTGCCAGTTTAAGTCATTGATAGTCAGATCTCATGAATGTTGGTAGCAGACCACTCATAACTGTGTCCACTGCTGTGCACTGTAAGTGATACAGGCTATGCCTTGAAACTTTAGCAGATGACTCCCTTCCACATTGTACAGACCATGGCAGATATGGCATATAGCACACATCCATAGCCTTAGTGAGCATTTGTCTGGACTCCTGAATGCCCATTTTTGTTTTTTGGATGACTCTGATGGCACACCGCAGGATGCTCTGGACAACTTTCATGTTTGTGTGCCATGTCGTGTCATATAGCATTACAGAAGCAGTTACAAAGTGGGGAGAGTATAGCATCGCCTGACATCCCTCTGCTGGAAGTGGAGGAAAAGCTGACAGAAGAGGATTTGGAAGACATTCTTGTAGCCATACCCTATGTGATGGAAAAGTGGCACAGTGCTTTGTAACAGTGGAAAAGAGGCAGCATATTTTCCACAACTATAGGATGTGACAATATAAATATAATAAAACTGACACAAGGAACAACACAACCAGGCTGTGCAATAAAGTGCATTGAAAGGCCATGTTGTGCAACAGATATTCTCATACCCACATGGGCTACAGGGATGGATAGGGCACAGCCATCATCATTTGCACAGGTTTGGCATAGTGATAGGGGACAGTACTGCATAGGTAGAAGGGTCACTGATGGTGGATGTGGTAGACATGCACATGGATAGGAGTTTTGGGAATGCTAGCTAGGTGTACCATGAAGCCCTGCAATGTCAGGATTGAAACCATCCTTTCGAAGGTTGTTGTACTCATCAGAAGCATGTAAAGGAATCATGGTGTGCCACACTTGAAACATTCCAGTAGAATATTAGCATCTGTAACTCAGTGAATGGACAAGAGTCAGGATGGCCGAGTTGTCTAAGGCACCAGACTCAAGTGTTGAACACCGTCCAAGACTCATGGGAATCCTCATCTCAATATGGAGGCATTAGTTTAAATCCCAGTTCTGACAGATATTTTAGGGGGTGGGTTTGACATAATGTTAAAGTTCTTCACCTCATAAACACAAGGTACAGGTATTGGTTCTGACCATGGGTTTTTATCTATGCTTAAAATGGCCCTTCATGACAGCAGTTAGCCTAGTAGTCACTTATGAAGAGTACATTTTGCTCACAGCAGGGCAACAATTAAGTGTGGTGGCACTGAACCTCAGGACTACAACTAGCTTGCCTAGTTAGGTGTGCCCATGACTGAGCTAGAAAAGAATGAGGCATAATCCTGGGAGTGTCTATTTTAAAAATCCAAAACAGCTGAACAGCGAAGGTGTCTCTGGAATGGTATGAACGTGCTGTGTAAACTTGGTATGCAATTGTGTAATGTGAATCCATCTACCTGCATGGCCATGCCTGCCCATTTCTAATCTTCTCATAACTGCACCAGAGTCTAACAAATATGCCCTAAATAGATGTGAATACTACAGGCTCCCCTATAGGATGTCACTCTGAATGGATCGCAGGATGCCTGACAGTCACTTCATTGGCTGCAATTTCTCAAGAAGTCCTTGCTGAACTCTCTTCATATTTCATTTGGCATGTGAAGTGGTCACCTGTGCCTAGATGATTGATGTGCACATCTACTGGTTGCCAGACATGATATCCAGGTTTAGGAAAATACCACTATTATGAGAGTGATGACCATCTACGTGCATCTCCCCTGTTCTGGGTGTGTGCTACACAGAGACAGTTTAAGCATCTAATGCGATCTCTGGAAGTACCACCTGTAGAGCAAGTGTGGGGCTGACATGGTATGGACATCCTTCATTGAACACAGTGGGTGCTAGAGGAGCACTCCATCACTCCACTCTCATCTGAGCTGTGATGATGTCAGTATGCCCTATAATGTTAATATTTCCTTCGATGTCCAAGTATCATTGGACTTTGCTATGTGCATATCAGCATCATCAGCTGTGGGTAATTCATTGACATCGATATGTTGAAACCTGTGTAAGCATACAGATAACACATCTGTGACAATGCTGAATCATGTCTGTGACTCCAACCATCATATGTCTTCCACACAAACTGCAAAATGCCAATGATATACATTGCCTAGAGTTACAAACACCTTTTGTGGTGCAAGTTGTCACTGTTGCAGCTATGATTTCCTGAATAACAGACATGCATATGAATATGTCTGTGTCTACCATTCACAGATGCAGACTGCTGTCCTATAAGAATGGCATGGATTACTACTCACCTGTGCATCTCTTACAGGCACTTTGGCCATCATCACCTTTTAAACCCCCAGTTTAATGTTACTGTCAGGTTTGAGGTTTGTCTCACTTTCTCCCCTGAGGGATAGCTGTACCTTCACCTCTTTGATAAAACTTTGTTTTGGTGGTCCACCACTCGGTAGTCAGACTATCTTACAATTTCCTTTCGCTTTGCTCTTGGTGTGAATTAATGTATCTGTGATCTTACGATACACCTGAAGTCTTGTATGTAGCATCAACAGGAGTACCTGCATAGTTACTTGACCATTTGAAAAGCAGCCCTCTTCACATAAAATCCTTGATTCTGTGATTTTTACTGTCATCCTGTGTGCCATGTGTAAATCTCTAGAACTTTACTAAGATTGATTAATATATTCAAAATTGAAGTTGCTGTAGTATGAAAACACCTCGAGCCATCTCAATCTGTGATTCTGTCTCAGGGATACACATCTTTTGAGGCAGTCTATTTATTTGTTTATTTATTTATTTAGTTATTTAGTAAGTTATTAGCATTTGTTTACTGAGATTGTCTGCCTAGATATAATCTCCCAGTTTAAATATATATACAAAAGGTGCAAACAGCAGATAAGAAAAAAATACAGTGACTTTAAGCAATGTAATGGAATGAATGTAAATAGTTCCACATACTAAAACATAAGTTGTTCAACAACCCCAGAAGATATTAACTGACAAGTTGTAAATCATAATTAAAATCTAATATATGAGTACAACAATGATTCAAGAGAAAGAAAGTAAAAGGAAAGAAAAGAGAAACTCATTTAGCAAGATCGAGCTTTTAAACAGTGAGTTTTGAGGAAAAATGTATTCAAGTGACATGCTAGTGTGAGTTATAGCTATACATCAGTGTGCAGAAGGAGCAAACTAAAAAAAAACTAATTTGATAGGCAACACCAGGGAAATAGGTAGAGGTGTCATGCATCGGATGTAGTAGAGACTAAAATTGATGACTAGCAGCTAAGCCGAGTAAGAGGATGTGGGATTATTGACAAAAAGAGAGGCTGTAAGATGCCAGTGTAGGGTTTGTAACTGGGAGCAGGATGAAAGAAGAGGGAGAGAAAATCAAGGTAGTGAGCCAGGAGCTGTTGAAGAGGAACAGCTGGATGGAATAAAAAATATCCAGGCTGTGAGAAGAGTAGAAAGTGGTAAGGAAAGGGTAATGAGGCAAGGAAAAGAAAGTAAGTGGTTTAGGGAGAAAGGATGCTAGAGACACAGGCTATACATATAATTTGTTAGTATAGTGTACCTATATAAGGTGAGGGATGGCATAATATAGAACGCACTGTGTGGATGAATTGGATTTTTTTTTCTAGCCTGGAGTTGAGCAGAAACACAGCCATGTGTTCATTTAGTATTGTTTTAATTGAGACTTGAAATATTTCACCTGATCTATTTATTTAAGGGAATGGAAAATAGAGTTTCATACTTTAGAGATATATGAGGAATAGAGGAATTACCAGCACAGGTAAAAAACACACTCTCCAAAGCCAAGAACACAGCATCCATGGGACCTGACAACATCCCAGGCTGCGTTCAACATGAACTACAGAACAAACTGGCACTCCACCTAAGTACCATGTTCAATCATAGCCGCACCTCAGGCTTTGTGCCCAATGAATGGCGCAAAGCAATGATTATCCTACTCCACAAAGGGGGAGCCACCATGGACCCCAGGAACTGCCACCCCATTAGGCTGATGAGCCTGATCTGCAAGGCTATGGAACGTATCATAATGGAACTTAGAAACAATGACACTGGTAATCTCCAAACTCTGGACCCTACCCAGTTCAGGTTTGTAAAAGGCAGATCATGTCTCTTAAACCTGATAGACTTCTTTGAAGTGGTCACCAAAGCCATAGATGAGGGTAAGGTGGTTCACACAGCCTATCTAGATCTAGCCAAGGCTTTCAATACCATCCCCCACTCTGGAATTATAAACTCACTAAACTAGGTCTAAATCCCTATGTCACAAGATGGGTTGCCAACTGGCTCACTGACAGAATGCACACTGTGAAAGTAGCAGACTCTAAATCCAACCTCAGACCAGTGACAAGTGGAGTACCACAGGGCTCAGTAGTGTACAGATCTTAGGTTCATTTTATTGACCTACATTTCAGTTTCAGACTTCTTACCCTTACTTACAGAAGCCCTATTTGTCATGTAAAGGATACAGTCTGAACCTTCCTATTTCTCAAGTACACCAGTGAACCTAAGCTTTTTGTTATCATTTCCCCTGTCCTTCATACCACAAGCTTTGTTTCCCTTAATTCCAAGTATGCTTCAATTGAGCCCAGCAGTGTTCAATAACCCTTAGGGAATGGGCAATCTGTACATCAGTACCCTAAGTGGAGAACAAATGCACTCCAGCAGGGTATTAATGTACAAGTAATGCCCACTGAAAAATGAGTCTGCTTCTTCATGGCAGCATATCAAAGAGCAGTGGAGCTTGGACTGAAAATGGAATGGTTGCCATTATTTTACACTCACTACACTTTTACGCTTTTGCTGTTTAGCAAAAAAAAAGACAGTTGTGTTTATGTTTGTTTATGTTAATTTGACCATATATCTCATTTCCTCTCTGCTTTTACTGGCTGGTGTAAGCACAAAATTATCATTTTGTGAAATTACTCCCCTTCAACTATTTAAATTTATTGGCCATCCTATTGTATTCTATAGTACAAGATTACAAAAGTGACTGCCCCCTTTCAATCTATCTTGCTGTTTTAAAAATAGTGACTCTCCACTAAAACTTAACTTTTTAGACAGGTAAAACTTAAGTTACTTACTTTCACATCTAACTCCTCTAGTGCACACTGCAGTGTTTAGGATAAACCATTTTTTTTCATCTTACCTTTAAGCATCTATTGCAAGACCATCAGTTATTGGAGAGCCCACATTCTACCTCTCAGTAGTCATCTTGGGATTAGTGCTTCTGTTTTCTGCTGGTGAGAGAAGGAGTGCAGTTACATTATTTCCTGGAGACTGCTGATCACCTGAAAGCTTAATAACTGTTTTATAGGTGACAGCTTGGAATCTGTGCTTATATTCTGATCCTGGAGAGAGTAGGAGCAGAGTGCATTGATTCCTGACCCTTTCTAGTTGGAGAGTGAGTGTCTGTGTCTAATGTACCTGATTGGTCTGGTTGCTATTAGAGGCATCTACCAGAAAAAGGCTACAAGTCTGCAGACCCTTGCATCATCTGGGACAAGACTGCAGATCACCAAAAAGGCAGTGGCCTGCTTCACTTCTTGGGATTGGTGCTAACATTTTGCTTCTAGTGAGAGAAGAAGCAAAGGAGTATTATATCCCAACAGAGTGAAGCTGTGCTGAGACCAGCATTAGTAGTAGCCAGGCAGTAGCCATTCATGCAATTCCCCTCTTTTTATCATTCTTGACATGCCATTGACTATCATGGCAAAATGCTGATTTGGGTTTAAAAGCCTATTTTCCACTTTTTTTCTTATTTTCGGCCCAATCCCGTTTGTGCACCACTGCCCTGCTCTTAAACAGCTGAAATTGGCCAAAAAAAAAAGTTCTTTTTTTTTAATTTTGCAACTATTTATCATGCCAATGGCCATATATTTAGCCATTGGCATGCCTACTCCATTGAATATATGCGTTCTTTGGAGCTGTCACGCCTCCGTTTTGGAATGACAAGTGGAGTAACACAGGACTCTGTCTTGGGTGCTCTCCTGTTTGGTGTCTACTTCTCTGAAGTACAGGCTAACACAGAAGGTCTTTGTCTAACAAAGTTGGCAGATGACTGCAAACTAGGAGCCATAATCAAAACTCCTAACAATGTAGACATCCTACAAAAGGGCCTCACTGAGACAGATGCCTAGAGTCAAAGCCATGGCCTCAAGCTCAGTACCAAAAAGTCTGTTGTCATCCCTTTTGGTAAAAACTCTGTACCCATGAACTACCACATAGGTGGTAGTCTACTTAATACCGAAAGTGTGATAAGAGACCTTGAGACACAGGTGGACAGTAGTCTCTCCTTTAATAATAACATCGCCACAGTAGTCAGGAAATCCTTCTACTTGGCACACCTCATTACAAAAGGTTTCTCATCCAGGAAAAAAGAGGTCTTTGTTCCCCTCTACTGATCACTCATTAGACCCATTATAGAGTACAACGCCCCATTTGGTATGTACTGCACAAGACATCTACAACAACTGGAAAGGCTGCAGAAAATACCTCACAAAGAGGATTACCGGCCTCAAACAGATGCCCTATGCAGACCGTCTCAAAAAACACCAGCTTTACTCTGTCGCATATCGTCTACTCAGAGGCGATCTCTGCCTAACATAGAAAGCTATGTCAAACCCAGAGCTGTTGGACATGCTCCACTTAAAGAAATCCCAATCCCTCCAAGCTACATGCTCTAGGGATCTAAACTTTGTCACAACAATAAAGAGAACATGCTGGAAGGATAGATTCCTGTCACAGAGACTTTCCATACACTGGGACAAACTACCTATCTATATCAAACAAAGCTCCTCAGCACTCTTCAAGAAAAATCTTGATGATTGGATGGGAGATAGGAAATTCACCCCAGTGATCACTTCTGTGGCTCTGCTCAATAGGGGCACAGGAAAATAATTTTCTTGGGTGGCGAAAGCCAGGGTACCATTTGGCTAGGCTTATATAGGTTCTAGGGCCAATAGCCTAGTACCTACCTATGAACCTATGAACTACTGAATGAAGAAGCCTGTTTAGGGAGTAGTGTTGAAGAATTTATTTGAGTTTGGCTAGGGCATTTCCAGGGTTGTGAATAAGGTTATGTGTTGTAAATTGACATAGCCTCAATGAGTGAGATGGTTCAAGCCAGTGTAGCTGCTTTAATGTTACACAATGGTGAGATTTGGAAGTCACATTTACAGCACTATGTAGCATTTCTCAAGCAGATTGGTGTGGGTTGTCTAAAATGAATGAGAATATGGACTGCATTGAGAAGAGTGGGAAGAAGAAAGGTTGAAGCAATGTATTTTACAACAATGTCTGTTAGGTAAAGTTTTATTTGGTAAACAGTGCCAATTTTTGGATGAGATCTTTTATTACATCTTTTACATAGCAATCACATTTCAAGCTTTTATCAATTATTACACTTACTAGTGTGTGTTACTAATTCAATTTTTGTTTGTTTGTGGATGTTGAAGCAGAGAGGGATGTCTAAATAGAGAGCAATTTTGGGTGAATAGGATTAGCTTGGGGTTATGGGGTTTAGAATAAGTTGTATCAGATAAGCCATATTTCGAAAAAGGTAAGTGAACCTGGGATAGTCATTGCAGTATATCCACTTGTTTGGCAGAATACATCGGAGTGGAGTCATCCATGTATTGGATAATGTTTGCATGTTAACTTGATGATTGGATGTCATTCGCAAATGTATTGGGTAAGTAAAGGCTTAGAGTACAGCCTTAGGGGGCTCAATCTGCTATAAAAAGGAAAGAGGAGATGTTATTTTACCAAACAGCAGCCTGTTGACTGCAGGGTAAGTAACTGTCAACTGAGTGTGGGAGTATCTAAACCTAAAGAAGATAGTTTTGAGTGAGAAACAATGTCAAAACCCTTTAATCGGTCAAGGAAGAATGCAGTGACTAGGCTTCCCTCATTTCGGTTTTGAGCTATAGTGGTTATGAAGTTAAGAATGTCCATAGTAGCACTATAATAAGCCCAGAAGCCCTATTTGTCATGTAAAGGATACAGTCTGAACCTTCTTATTTTTCAGGTACACCAGTGAACCTAAGCTTTTTGTTATCATTTCCCCTGTCCTTCATACCACAAGCTTTGTTTCCCTTAATTCCAAGTATGCTTCAATTGAGCCCAGCAGTGTTCAATAACCCTTAGAGAATGGGCAATCTGTACATCAGTACACTAAGTGGAGAACAAATGCACTCCAGCAGGGTATTAATGTACAAGTAATGGCCACTGAAAAATGAGTCTGCTTCTTCATGGCAGCATATCAAAGAGCAGTGGAGTTCAGACTGAGAAAACGGAATGGCTGCCATTATTTTATGCTCACTACACTTTTACGCTTTTGCTGTTTAGCAAAAAAAAAAAGACAATTGTTTTTTATGTTTGTTTATGTTAATTTAACCATATATCTCATTTCCTCTCTGCTTTTACTGGCTGGTGCAAGCACAAAATTATCATTTTGTGAAATCACTCCCCTTCAACTATTTAAATTTATTGGCCATCCTATTGTAATCCATAATACGAGATTACAAAAGTGACCACCCCCTTTCAATTTATCTTGCTGTTTTAAAAATAGTGACTCTCCACTAAAACTTAACTTTTTAGACAGGTAAAACTCAAGTTACATACTTTCACATCTAACTCCTCTAGTGCACACTGCAGTGTTTAGGATAAACCATTTTTTTCATCTTACCTTTAAGCATCTATTGCAAGACAACCAGTTATTGGACAGCCCACATTCTACTTCTCAGTAGTCATCCTGGGATTAGTGCTTCTGTTTTCTCCTGATGAGAGAAGGAGTGTAGTTATATTATTTCCTGGAGACTGCTGATCACCAGAAAGCTTAATAACTATTTTATAGGTGACAGCTTGGAATCTGTGCTTATATTTTGATCCTGGTGAGAGTAGGAGCAGAGTGCATTGATTCCTGACTCTTTCTAGTTGGAGAGTGAGTGTCTGTGCTTAACCTACCTGATTGGTCTGGTTGCTATTAGAGGCATCTACCAGAAAAAGGCTACAAGTCTGCAGACCCTTGCATCATCTGGGACAAGACTGCAGATCACCAAAAAGACCGTGGCCTGCTTCTCTTCTTGGGATTGGTGCTAACATTTTGCTTCTGGTGAGAGAAGAAGCAAAGAAGTATTGTATCCCAACAGAGTGACGCTGTGCTGAGACCAGCATTAGTAGTAGCCAGGCAGTAGCCATTCATGTGACTCCTCTCTTTTCATCATTCTTGACAAGCTAATTCTTTATTTTTCAGTAAGTACTCCTTGATTTCTTTCCAATTTCAGAATATCTTCCTAAATACTTCATCCTTAAATTTTCAGGGTCCACGTATTAGTTTCCCCTCAAGTGTTTGGCAGTGTTCTGTACAGACTCAGACTCCTTGAGTGACATTTTTCCTGTAATAGGAACATATAAGGAAACAGCTCCAGTACTTAATAATAATTACCATCCCTTCTGGCATGTCTAAAGGTCAGTCCCCTGTGCTTTCTCCTATTTACCTGGTGAACTTGGGCATTCTGAGGCAGTGTAATCAACTGCCTAATGTACTCAGACAACCCTCTCCTCTTACCTCGCAACACGCACACTTGTGAGAGATGCACTTATATATCCAAACTGGAAGCCATTGACTCTCAAGCCATGACCAGAATAACTGGTCAAGAGGAGAAGGTCAACAGCTGCACCACACCACATGCAACAAAGAGCCCTCCAGAATACCCACCATCACAGCTCTCGCATAAAAACACAAACCACACACCCACCTTCACAGAGGCTCCCAATAGAAAGCTACCCAAACAGCAGAGACCTCCAAGGCAGAAATGCACTCGACCACCACAACACAGCACAAACTACAAAACACATAGCTCACCTACACAATGTGCCCCTCAACCTTAGCCCCTATGGCAAAACAGCTTGCCTAATACACTAATCATAGGTGACTCTATAGTGAGGCACCCTGATGTTCCACTCACTAGGTTGAGTAAGGAGAAGGTAACAGTCAGCTGTCTATCAGGTGCCGGAATCTGACACATAACACATGCACTCAGGTCACTCCACAGCAAGTACAAGTATGACTCTGTCACTGTCCATGTGGGTGTGAATGACCTGAGATGTATCTCCCTAGACTACATGAAAAGAGACATGAAATATCGGATTATGTGGCCCAGGCAGGTATGACCCGAGCTCTGAGCAGCATCCTACCGTTGCCCAGAATGATACCGCAGTACAAGCAGAAAATTATTGACTTCAACAATTGGCTATGTTTCTGGTGTCATTCTAAGGGGATCCTGTATCTGTCAGCTTGGGATGACATGATTGACAGACCTCGATACTTTGCCAGAGATGGCCTGCATCTGTCACTCCTGGGTTCCCAGATACTGGCTAAGGCTCATGCCACCCCTATAGTGTCTTTTTTAGGTGTTGTTCCAAAGACCAAATTACCACCATAACAGCTATAAATCAATGCAATCTGAGGGTCATGCTGCTCAATGCTAGAAATCTAAATCTCAAGATGAACTTGCTCGAACCATTCATCAAAATGGAGAACATCGACATTTGTGCTGTAATGCAGACCTGGTTTAAAGCAGCAGAAAGCACCCCTCCACTACCAGGCTATAATCATTCCACACCTTTCAGCCCCAGAACATGGACAGAGCTCCAAAGGTGGTGGTGCCTCCATATTCATAAAGGATATGCACAACTCCAGACTAACACATCTGAGATATTTCAGGTACAACTAACATTGGGTAAGACAGCAATTCAGGTTGTAGCCTGCTATAGGTCCCCAATCATGTCCCAACACTCTCACTCCATGTTCCTAAGCACCCTGGAAACTATTAGGGTCCAACCCAACACTCTGATACTACCCGTCCATCAACTGAGAAAACTACTCATGCACTAATACATGGGCCCAGCGCTTCCTGGCATTCATCAATTCCAATGTCCTGGACCAGCTCATTCTTACCCCCACTAGAGGAAGCAACATCCATGACCTCATTATTACTAACATGGGCAACCGTTGCTCTATACCAATTGTCAATTTCTCCATGGTTAGATCCAACCACAAACTAATCGCCATGGAAATCCACATCTCACTCACACCCCCCGCAAAGATAACCACCATGAAAAACTTCTCCAAAGCTGAGTTTGGGCTCCTAAAAACAGAGGTAGCTAAATTCACATCACCCATGTCAAAGGAAAATAGATGCATGACTGCCGAATCAATGTATGAACACATACATAAATGCATAGAACTAGCCATATCCAACACAACCACGATGCTCTCCTCCAAAAAGGAAAGCCAATCTGGTGGCCCCCTACCATTAATAAACTCTACAACAGAAGGAAAAAACTGTTGCAGAAAACAGTGAAGTCCCAAGACTGGAAAAACTCCCTTATTACCCTCAACAAAAAGCTGAGATCCCTCATCAAAACCTCTAAAGGCAGCTATGAAGGCAGAATTGCAGCAGACACTAAAAACAACCACAAAGCCTTCTATAGTTATATTAAGAATCTCCACAGCAATACCCAGGTTTGCTCTGAATTACTACCCTATGGTACAACCAGTATTGAGTGAAGAGATATTGCCAACATACTGACTGACAGATTCAGTGCCAACTTCACCCCTCTCTACCCCTTTAAAAGACAAATCACAATACGAGGGGAATGCCAGGCACCCAACATTACTGAAGCACAGGTTAAAACTGCATTGTCCAAGGCCAAGAACACAATTTCCATGGGACCCGACAATATCTCTGGATGTGTTCTACATGAACTACAAAGTGAACTGGCACAACATCTGATGAGTCTGATATGTAAGGCTATGGAGTGCATCATCCTGGACCTAATTAACAAGAATATAGGGAATCTCCAAACTCTAGATCCCATGTAATTTGGTTTTGTGAAAGGGGGATCATGCCTGCTCAACCTGGTTGACTTCTTTGAGTCAGTCACTAGCACTGTGGATGAGGGCAAGACAGTTCATACAGCCTACCTTGATCTGGCCAAGGCCTTTGATACCATTCCCCACTCAGGAATTATTGATAAACTCACCAAACTAGGCATCAACCCCTATATCACTAGGTGGGTTGCAAATTGGCTCACAGATAGAACCCACATTGTGAAAGTCATGGACTCCAAGTCAGAATGCCGACCAGTCATGAGTGGCATCCCACAGGGATCGGTCCTGGGTCCTCTCCTGTTTGGCATCTACTTCTCAAAAGTCCCGGCCAACACGGAAGGACTCTGGCTGACCAAGTTCACAGACAACTGCAAGCTGGGAGCCATTATTAACTCCCTAAGTGATGCAGACGTCGTACAGAAAGGCCTCACCTAGACCAATGACTATTGTCAAAACCATGACCTTAAGCTTAATGTCAAAAGTGCATCATCTTTCCCTTTGGGAAAAACTCAGTTCCCACTAATTGACACATCGATGAGTGCTCACTGAACACTGAAGGTGTTATAAGAGGTCTGGGAACACAGGTTGATAGCAACCTCTCCTTTGACCACCACATTGCCACTGTGGTCAGAAAGTCTTTCTATGTGGCACATCTCATTACCAAGGGTTTTGCATCCAGGAATAAAGAGGTCATCATCTCTCTCTACTCTTCCCTCATTAGGCCAATCATCAAGTAAAATGCCCCATTTGACATGTACCTCACTAGAGTGCTAGACACATGCAACAGCTGGAACGGCCACAAAAGTACCTCACAAAGAGGATACTAGGCCTTAAACACGTCTTACATGGACTGACTCAAAAACTCCAGCTATTCCCTGTCTCATATCGTCTACTAAGAGGTGATCTATGCTTGACTTACAAAGCCATGTCTGACCCAGCTCTGTTAGAAATGCTACATCTAAAGAAATCCCAGTCCCTCCACACAACACGCTCCAGACACCTCAACCTCAATACCAGAATCAACAGAACATGCTAGAGGGACAGGTTCATAACCCAGAGACTGCCCATGCTCTGAAATAGACTTCCCACACATGTCAAGCAGAGCACCTCACTGGCCCTCTTCAAGAGAAATCTTGATGAGTGGATGAGAAATAGAAAGTTCTCCCCGTGGATCACTCCAGTGGCTCTATTTGATAGAAGCAATGGGAACTAACGTCGGGCGGCACGATGCCAGTGCACTTCTATGGGCTAAGTTTGTAAAAGCTCCAGGGCCATTAGTCTAGTACACACCTATGAACCTATGAACCTATGTCTATGTGTGAGTGTATGCGTGCATGTCAGTGAAAATGAAAGCAAGTGAGCCATTATTTTATACTCGCTAAGCAGCGCTTTTGCAGTTTACAGAGTGTAAAATAAAAAAAGAAAAAAAATTAAAATAAAGTGCGTGTGTGAGAGTGTATGCGTGTATTAGAGTAAGAGAGATCAGTCAAGCGAAACAGAAAAGTGTGTGCATGTGTGTGTGTGTGTGTGTGTGTGTGTGTGTGTGTGTGTGTGTGTGTGTGTGACAGAGAGAGAGAGCGAGAGAGAGAGACAGTGAAGAGTTAGCAGCAGCAGCAGAAGTTTTACATACCTCTCAACCTCTTAGCTCTACCTGCCAACCTGTTAGCACAAGATATCTAGACAGACCCTGACATAATGGGGGAACAATGCCAATAGGAACACATTTTAAATATTGCTCTTATAAACTTAGAAAGTTGATAGAAGAAAAGGATTTGTGTTAGGATGTTTTTTCTGAAGGATATGAAATCTGAAACTCAAATGCATGTCATTATTTAGTGACTTAAAGCTTTAGATCATCCAGTGGTTTGTCAAAAACACATTTTTATGATTAACAGACACATGAGGCAAAAATCTGGGCATTCTGTAAAAATATGTACAGTTGAGGGGTATGTGTTAGATCAAGGTATCTGGATAAGCCTAAAATAAATGGGACAAAGGCTCAAAACAGGAACATATTTTAAATGATTTGTGTTAGCATGCATTTTCTGAGGTAGAGGTGTGTGTGTGAGTGTGTGTGTGTGTGTGTGTGTGTGTGTGTGTGTCTGTGTGTGTGTGTGTGTGTGTGTGTGTGTGTGTGTGTGTGTGTGTGTGTGTGTGTGTGCGTGTGCGTGCGTGCGTGCGTGTGTGTGTGTGTGTGTGTGTGTGTGTGTGTATATACATATATGAGAGAGAGAGAGAGAGAGAGAGAGTGACATCTACCATTGGCAGCAGTAAAGAGGTTTATATACTTCCGGACCCTTCAGCTGAAGAAATCTGGACAAAGCCTAAAATAAAGCAGAACAAACACTCAAAAATAAGAACAGGTTTTAATTATTGCTCTTATAAAATTACAAACTTACTTAAATAAAAGGATTTGTATTAGCATGAATTTCTGAAGGAAATAAAACTAAAACTCAAATGTATGTCATTATTTAGTTACTTCTGTCTCCAATGAATGGCAATAAACCACATGTTTTAGGAGTAAGGGACCAACAAAATAAATACCTGGCTTTTTTTAAAGTTTTATATTTTGGATGTAAACTGCTTCCTCCATCACTATTAACATATATGACATCAAGTCTGAAACATTAGGCGGAGGAACTATTTTACATAAAAAATATATAAAAAATAAAATAGCAATTAAAAAATTAATTAGTAAGTAAAACAAAATTTTACAAAGATCCCATGCCCTCCAGGGTGCATGTTAATATGTAATTAATACCCTTCCAAGGTGTAGAAGCCCTCCACCTGCATTGTCAGGTCTCATAACACCCCTGGATGGGCATTAATTATACATTAACACACACCCTTTCGAGCATTATTGTTTGCTTAACTCTGTTTCAGCCATCATGAGATGATCAAATTGGTTAGTTAAGGCTGACTCCATTTCTGACAGCTTCTTATCAGCCTTTTCCACATATGAAGATGAAATGGAGATCATTTTGTGTATGTCAGTTATTATTTGCTAAAACTGAGTTCTAAAGATAAAACATGTATTTATTCATAAATAAATAAATGCATACAGTGTTTGGTTAAAACTGGCTGTGTTCTGAGGATCAGACATTGTGGCTATGGACATTGCATAGCCTTGCCTGTAATCCACATTAACCTCTTGTGTGCTTATCCCATTTCCTCAGTATGCACACTGATTTACTTTTCTTCTTTTTCTTCTGGATCATCTTTCCTTTATTTGATAATCCCTGATAATCTTTCCTTCTACTATGAAGTATATATAAAAATGATTTGTTAGTAATAACAAATCCTTGTATTACGGGGGATGGCACATCCTAGTAATCTTATCATGATACTTTGCCGCCATCTCTGCCAGAAGTGAAAATGCTTTGCTTCTTGTATGATTTGTAGCACTTTTTCAGGAAATGAAACCATAATAGCTTAAAGGGTGTTCTCAAACAAGCTGTTAGTTTGTGAAACACAAGAAAAAGAGTATGTGTTATTAAGCAGTATTAAGTTCTTTCTGAACAAACTAGTTGCTACAATGTTTGAGTGGGAGGGCATTTATTGACGTTATCGTGATTTTTTTTTTTCTGTGATTGATTATTCAATTATTTTAAATAGTACTTGGATAATGTTCACTGTGATGGTCTGATGAAGCAGAGGTTACTCTGCAAATGTGCTTACCATTTGTTCAATAAAGTTATTTTTTTGGTTTGCAATGAACTAAAGCCATGTTTGGGAAGAGTTGTTTTCCTATTAATTTGGACTTGGCTGCTATGTTTACTCCAACCTTTACTGAGTCGTCTACATTTTTACTCTCTGTAGTTTGAGAAACAACAGGTTATGAGTGAGGATATGGCACCCTTGTTGAGGCATACGTAGTTGAAGCAGTCCCATTTCTATGAATGCTTGTATATCATTTGGTGAAAATATATTCATCTTGGAGACATGAAGACCTAATATGCCTTGGCTTATGTTGCCTTCAGTTGCACTTTTAGTATCAACAGTATAACAGGCAAAGCATGCAGCAGACTGTGACTTACTACAAGGGCCTGTACTATGTTTGGTGGAGTGAAAACCAACACTTACTGAAAGGAATGCTGCATCAAACAAACTATTTCTAAATTTGCAGTTGTTAGAGAGGACTATAATTTGCCTGAGAGTTTATTCCAGTTAGGGGCATGGGAAGAACATTCACCAGGACAGAGAATATGGGTAATAAACAAGAATGTGGCAATGATTGATGATATCCCAAAAATGTTTAAATACAAAATGATTTTTGCAATAAAGTACCTTGTATATATGAGCGTATAGTTAGCTGGATATGGAAACAAGCATGTGGGGAGAGCAGAAGGGGGCAGACAGTCCTCACATCTCGAACATAGGCTAGTGATACGGATACTTTAGGAAAAGAGCTAGGTAGTAGCAGAAAACCTGTATTTAAGGGACTGGCTTTGAAAAGTGCTGAACATCATCTAAAATGGGCTACTTCAGTAGAAGAATGAAATGGTATTACTAAGCCTAATATGAACCACAGCTGTCAAATGATACGAAAATTACATTGGATGAATAGTTATGGAGGCTAACAAAAATGACCTGGTACAGGCATATCTCACTGACCCTACCATAGAGAACTTCTGGGAGGCAGCAAAGGTGACTGTTGATTGATAGAGTCAGAGGGGGTCTGTATACTGAGAGACAGGATTACTGCATAAAATGTGGGCTCTTGTAGAAGAGAGAGAGAGAGAGAGATGT
The DNA here is from genome assembly GCF_019279795.1 of Protopterus annectens. Classification (NCBI taxonomy): domain Eukaryota; kingdom Metazoa; phylum Chordata; order Ceratodontiformes; family Protopteridae; genus Protopterus; species Protopterus annectens. The sequence continues at coordinate 217,683,786 of NC_056736.1, read as the reverse complement.
TGTACAGCAGCAATTAGTGCAAAGGATATACTGACAAGTACTTTGACCTTTTTTTAGGTCATCCACACATGAAACTAACAAGCCTGGCTGAAGAATCTCCAGCTCTATTCAGTCGCATACTGCCTACTCAGAGGTGATCTATGCCTGACGTACAAGGCCATGTCCAATCCGGAATTAATGGACATGCTCCACCTCAGAAAATCCAAATCCATCAGAGCCACGAGTGCAAGAGATTTGAACCTCAACACAGAAATAAATAGGACGTGTTGGAGGGACAGATTCATAACCCAGAGGCTCCCTACACTCTGGAATAGAATCCCAGTCCACGTTAGGCAGAGCCCCTCACTAGCTCTCTTCAAGAGAAATCTTGACGAGTGGATGGGAGATCGTAGGTTTACCCCGGGGGTCATCTCTGTGTCACTACTAGACAGAGGCACAGTAAACTAAACCCTAAATGGGCATAGTATTCTCATCCCAAGGGGTGGCGAAAGCCACACACACTCTGGCTAGGCTTATAAATGCCCTAGGGCAGATAGCCTAGTACGAACCTATGAACCTATGAACCTAAATGGATGTATGCAAAATTTCTGTTGGCCAAGTATCGGAAAATATGGGCAAAAGAAGTGCAAAATGTGTAATGACTGTCAAAATTTGTCAAGGTAAAAGGTAAAGCTAAGGTTGCTTTGGTGCCTCTGAATGTCATTCCAAACCATTGTAAGTGTCATCTCTGAGTACTGTGATACCTCTTATCACCTTACACATCACAGGCACCCACTATCTTGGGGTCTGTAAACTATACTCCATGGTACCCCAAGATATTAGCTTTCTCCTCACTTTAGACAGCAAATGTGGCAAATGCATTGTTGGGCATTTACATCAGAGTGGCTTTTCTCAGAAGAATGCTAATAGACAGAGGTGTAGCCTTCATTTCAGACTTGTTAAATGTTTTTTCTGAACTGCTGTGGAGTAAAGCAGTAAAATGTAACCCCTACATCCATAAACACTTGTGTTTTCACTCTAGTCTTAAAACCATACTCAGTTCAGGGATCAGTTTAAACATAAGGGGGACAAGTACCCACTCAGCCTCATTTGTTCAGACAAAGACATTTTTCATGAATCAGCAGCTTATATACCTACTGAACTAATTTTTAATTACAGGGTGAGGGTCCTCTAAATTTAATCCACAGTGAATAGGAGGTAGAATGTGCTTCCCCAAAATTTCAGGACTGGGCTTAGAGAGCTCATGGGGTTGGTGCCGAGGCACCTAGTATATACTCAACAGCATCAAAAGGTCTGGTACAAAAGGAGAACTACAGCTCAAGAATATACACATGGCAAAAGTTAAAGGTCCTTATTACTTTTCAAAAGAATAAGCTGCAGACCCCATGGGACAGCCACTTAAACAGAATAAGCTGCAGACACCATGGGGCAGGCACTTAAACAAAATAAGCTTCAGACACCATGGGACAGCCACTTAAACAGAATAAGCTGCAGACACCGTGGGACAGCCACTTAAGTAGAATGAGAATAGAAAGTGAAGTGAATTACATGGTCGAGCTGACAAACAGGTGGCAGAATCACAAACTGCAAAACTGACATGATTAAGCACTACTATGCTAGAGCAATGAATTCACTCATCTGAAAAAGGCTACAGCAGTAATTACAGAGGGAGGTTACAACAATCTTTTCCACATGGCTGGAATGACATGGATGGAATGATTAGGTAATGCATTCTTAAGAGCTTTATCCTACCCAAGTTCAGAAAACCTGAGCAGTATTACTGGAGTTTGTGGACATGACCACTGCTACTCCACATTTTACTCAAGTGTTGGAGTACCATAAAGACACAGGGTCTAAATAGCTACTAATAAATGACAGCATTAACCCTAAAGACCAAGAGGTGCTAAATGAAAATAGCTAAAGGATCCTACTCTGTTATTAAATGTGCAAATTGTCTTTCTAGTCATTTTTGAACTTTTCATATGAATGTTTAATTGATATCTAGAAATGGAAAAATACAATGCACTGAGGAAAATATTTTTTGAAGACAAATACAAAGACTGTTTTTTCAGCAACAGTGCTGAAGATGTGAAATGTGAGCATTATATGAAATCTATAATTGCTATTTTCTGGTAAAACATATAACAAAGATAAAATATATAAAACTGTATATAAATCATAAATTTGTTTGCCTACAGAATGTACTAGAGTTTTATAAGGGAAAACTGATATTAAATTAGCATATGTATGGAAGATTTCCTTATTTAATTCTTTCTTTTTTCCTGTCTGTCAATTTCTTCCAAAGCATGCATTGTCACCAGTGAAGTGGATTAGACTACACAGCTGAATGACTTTCGAAACAGAATGCTTAACATTGAAATCTATATCAAATAGAAAAAAGGAGCAAATGATTTATGAAAAGAGGTTGTATAAAAGGCCTTAGCTAACTAAATGTTTTCTATTCTTGATTCATTCAGCACACCCCTAAAGACTTCTTCAAATGAGCCTTTCCTCAGAGACATTAGCTCATCTCATCTCTTAATATAGTGAGTTGGGAGGCTTTGCTTGCCAAAAGTATATTGACAAGTTTATCTACTTCAAGTATATAAGTTTATTATCTTAGCATCATAGGATTGTAGGAAGTTACTAAGCTAATGACCCTAGGGCCCTTACAAGCCTAGCCAAGTTCTACCCATATTTCCATGATCAGCACCTATTGCCCCTGTCCAAGAGGGACACAGTTTCAAAAGCTTGTGGCTAGTTGTTTTTATTAATGTGTATAAGGGTAAACAAAAAATGGTGAATTTTTAACCAGCAGCATCTGCTTTTAGGAATGTGGTGAGCATCTGTTTTGTGATAGTGACTACTTTGTAACTAAACATTTGCTACACCACAAGAGTATAGCTGTGGGCAACATAATTCCATAAGATTTTGACAGTGAATATAAAATATTCTTAGCAGTTTTAGCCACTCTTGGCAAAATTGCACGAAAAGCAAATTACTGAGAGTAATGTGGTTGAATTTTTTTTGATGCAGGTGTTATAAAAGCTTTTTGATTGGGCATTTTTTATTAACCCATGGAAAACACATTTGCAGTACACACTCAAAGCCAACCTCACATATTATTAACAACCAGTAGTCCAGATCATAAGGCCAATAACACCAGGCTTCTACACTATAATTTTACATATTTTGTAAAATTATTTCTTTAGAACAGTTTTTATTTAACTAACCCAGTGCAGTACATTAATGTTTTACCATACATGAAACCACACCTCAAATAAAGCTGTCAAACAAACATTTGACTTCTTTGAGGATCATTTTCTCTCTGTACTTGCTAAAACTCTTTTTTTCAACAAGTTGTTGTTTGTCTTTTCGGCTTTTTCCGTTAAGGAGTCGCCACAGCGGAACTCCGGTCCGCTAATGATTGGCAGTAGATTTTTATGGTGCCGAGTTGCCAGCCCAACGTCCAACCTTCAGCGAAGGCACGCCCATTCACGCATGTCTTTTGGAGGCCACTCAACCGTGGGGAGGACATGGAGACTCCACACAGAAGGCACTCCCCGCACACTAGCTGAGAATCAGCAAATCTTATAAATTTAAGTATACCATTACCTAACTGTAGTAGAAGTAATTTGCAGCCTCAACATAAATTTACTGCTCTAATTAGTGTTTAATTCACTTCTAATAAAACTCTTCCACTCATTTGATTGCTCATTTACCATTCAAAATTCTAACTGGTAAGGGAAAACCAGGTAGCCCACTAAACTTAGAACGTGTGGCTTAGTTTGTTAATTCAGTGACATGAGATTATGTGCCCTCATGAAAAGAAAATAAAGCTATATATATAGTATTTTTTCTCTCCCTCAGTAGTTCTCAAACTTGTCTTACCACAGCTGTAGTGTTCTTCTGTCAAAATTATCATAATTTAAATATTTTACTTCTTTGTCATAGAAGTGCACAAATGTTTCATCCTGCATTTTTTTCTAGCTTCTCATCTATTCTGCCCACGGTATGGAGCAAAATCAACTTTTAGATTTGCAATTTCAATGTTCAGACAAATTACCTTGAAGAAAGGAATTTTCTGAATGTTGTAATTGCACAGTGTACAATATGAATAAACAGAATTCCATGCTTCTCTTCTGATACATTAAAACAACTGAGTACTTGTTAAAGAACTAGAGACAGACGTAAGGTGACATGCTGCCAAACCCATTTGAATTTCTTTTTCAGGTTGTGTGGTAGAGAGTGTAAGAAGGCCCATGACCCTGCACTCTTACAGCTGCAGAGGTACTAAATTGTTAGCTGTTACATATGTGACAACCATATCTTCCACAACAGATCTGATTGTTTCCTGTTGTTGAACAACTAGAGGTAACCATACTGCTTGTTTAAAAGTTATGGTATCTTACCAGCTGCAGTATTCCCAGTAGTTCATATTATAAAATAGTTTAACATCATTAACCTGTTTATAATGAGCATGTACAATGTCTAGCAAGATAAAGAAGCATTTTAAGTAGTTTAATTTACTTGAGCAAGTTTTCATGCTCCCTGTATGTCAAATTTCCTAGCACAGTTTGTAGTGAAGATCAAACATTATCAAATCTAGAATGTGAAAAACACTCAGGCAATGCATACAGGTACACACAGAAACAGATCCTTTAAAACTTGAGATGGTAATGTCCTTTCATTTATAGTGGACTAAAGAAGTCTGTTTAAATAATCACATTGTCAGTATAATGCAGAGTGAAAAATTATACACAGCAGTACACTGAATTTTGGAATTGTATCTGCAGGGCCTAGAATGAGAGCAAAACACAGCAGCTTGATCAGGTTAAAAAGTTCTTCAGTAGGTGCATAGCTGGAAATGTTTATTCAGTTTTGCTTATTTGAGATGCACTGGAATAGAGCACACAGTAATGTGGGTATATTTAAATTCTATCTAACTTTATTTGTGCCAGAATAAAATCAAATTGGGATAATGCAGACTGAAATTTTCAAGGTGTCAGCTTGAATATTTCTAATAAGACTATATATATATATATATATATATATATATATATATATAAATATATATATAGAAACATATATATATATATATATATATATATATATATATATATATATATATATATATATATATATATATATATATATATATATATATATATAGTGAGAGAGAGAGAGATTCATACACATTTTACTGGCTATTTGTAAGGAAGAATCTGTTCAAAACATGTTTATTTCTTCTAGATTATGTGCACATTTCTATTTCTTTCAGTTGGAAAAACCCACAGTGGGTCAAATTCTATATAGTTTCCGGAATCCGGCCTAGTGTATCAAATTCCATGCAGGAATTGTGGCTAACTAACTAATGTGCAAAATAATATCCCCAGTATATAGAGAATAACTCAGAACAAAGCAGATATAACCAGCTACGTCAGAGGAAGCACAAACAGTCATCTCAAAGTGGCATTTGATGAAAATTCATTCATAAATTAAGATATATATGTGCATTACCAATGCATGTCTATGGAAGATAAACAAGCTCAGTGGAATGTTCAGTAATAGATTGAAAGTACTAAAGGAAGACAAATGTTCATTAGTCATTATGTCAAAAAAGTGACAAATATCTGCAAACAATTGCAGTTATTGTCATAATACATAGATGGGTATATATAAATATATCCATCAAAATTCATGGAATCTGATGTGATCTGCAAAATCTATAATAAAAAAGTTAATTAAGTAAGGTGAAGAGTAATCATGGCCAGTTCACCATGGCTAGCCGTAACAGAGGATGTGCACACCCAAGGAAATAGGGTGATCGAAAAGCAGATATGTAGTGAAGGTGAAGAAGCGGGACACAAAAGTTTCATAATGATATACGAAGGTCAGAGGGAGAGACAGAGGGGTATGGGCAAATTTATTTGGTGGGAATAGGCCTCTTTTTTGTTTTTTTGAAGAACAGAAGAGATGCAAAAGACACAGAAAGCAGAGGAGAGCAAGAATAGCAGGTATAAACATATAACAAATATCACAAGACATGACAGATGAAGGTTGGAAATACACCTAAAGCAGAAGTCATGTCCACAAACAGCACACATACAGAGGATATAACATGGGTGAAGGAAAATTGAGAAAATAGGGCATGGATGTGCACCAGCCATGGTGCAATGCAAACATATGTATGTACCAATGCACAAATCATTACTGAGATGTTGCAAACTGTGTGACAGTCATATCAGAATAAGTATGACCTATGTCAGGTGTGCTGAAGATCGCTAAATGGTGAGTGTCACCACTACATTACTCAATGGATATCAAATACAATAATCCACTAGGCTGTCAACAGTGTAAATGCAAGCCAAGTAACATCAAGGATGAGAAAATGCATGAGCAGATAAGTGGAGGGCAGACTAGAACCTCCAAACCTGCATGCAAAAGGTGAGCAACTATGTACAGTGCCAAACAGCAGTACCACAGCAAAACATTAATGTGACTGTATAATAAACAAATAAGTACACACATCACAAACACAGGAGAAATGGGATCCATATGTCAAAGACATATTCCATCCCAGAGGCAGATGGGTTTTCAGGTATACATGCATATGTGTAACATGCAATGGCAAAACATAATCCAAACAGAAAGAAGGTTCATCACACATACCCTCACCCAATGACATGGAATATGAAGCAAATGGTAATACACATATAATTAGTAAATGCAATATTGTGCACTGGCAGTAAGCATATAAATCCCTGGGTTATGCACAACACACAAGTAGAACATAAACAATGATGGAATCAACTCAACTGCCACCACCTTGTGTGCATATGTCTTGCATGTGTATGATAACCAACATAGTGACATAAGGTAATACTGTACCAGTACACTTACATGACAATGATGATACCATACAGGAAGGTAGACATACATGTGACATATGTTATGTATATATGAAACATGTAGGCCAAAGCTATAAGGGCTAAAGGAGATGGACAACACAGGCCCACATCAGTGAGTAAATACCTGCAAGGAAAAGCAGGCACAGAATAAAGCAGGACAACTCTAGCTAAGGAGACACAGTGCATATGCCTGTATCTCCAACACAATATGGGCTGCAAGATCTTGCAAGATACATTGAAGCAACTGGCCAATGTCTGACACACGTATAGTGCATTGGGGATGACAGCAAACATGTCTGTGTACAAATGACAACACAGTAATATGCAACAGTTAAACAGCAAATGACATAGGTACACAACAGAAGCAGTTTTGATTATCAAATACTCATGTATACAGCCGTACAAACACAATACAACAGATGGCACAATAACCATTACTGATATAAATATCACTTTGCATGTGTAGGACTGATCAAAAGACAATCCTCTGCACATAAGGATAGCTCAGACAAATTGAATAAGTGCATGTGACCCACCACACATTACAATGGTGGTTGTGTGCTGATCATATTACAGCCATACGCATGTACATTGATGTAAATCAGTGCATATGTACAACAAATGTATGCACATGGACATGTATTCATGTATACAATTCCTTGAATACATGTCCTAATAAAAGCTATGATCAAAATGACCAGCTATTGACATATGTACAAGATAAAGACAAATAAGTGAGTCACGAATAATACTAAAGGAAGAAAACATCACCATTGTATATTTATTAATTTTAATAATTGACATAGCTACTGGCATCAGTCCAAGGGGGAGTCAATGTTTGTCATCTTGGGATAACATGACTGATAGGCCACATTGTTTTGCCAGGGATGATCTGCACCTATTGCCACTTTTAGATATTGGCCAAATCATTATTTGCACCTATGTTACCTTTTTTGGGCATTGCCAAACAGATAAACCTTCCAGCATAGCAAAATCTACTCAAGATAACATAAAGGTATTACTGCTCAATGCTAGGAGTTTCATCAAAAAACTACACACCCTGGGAAGCACTCCTGTTACCTATGTACTTACTAAAACATGGTTCAAAGCTGTAGAAAGCAGTCCAGCAGTGCAAGGCTATAATCCTTTCCATGCATTCAGACTACACACTGCACATGAAAGGGCAATATACATAAAAGATAAGCACATCTCATGACTGGTCAAACAATATGACACTCTTGAGCTACTCCATGTCCAACTAACCATAACTAGTCCTGTGTCATATCCTTGCTAGCTACAGGTCCCCCACCATGACCCTGGAATACCATACCTCATACCTGAATGATACAGTGTATCCTACAGTTCAGTCCAACACCATACTCATGGGTGATTTCAACTACCCCTCCATTAACTGAGAAGTTTATATAACCACTAACATGCAGGCTCAGATATGTCTAGACTTTGTCAATGCAAATGCCCTGGAACAGCTAGTCTGCACTCCCACTAGGGGTACAAATGTCCTAGACTTGGTACTCACAAACAAGGGGGAGTATTACACCCCACAGGTGTAATGTCCTTACTGGTTAGATTGGATCACAAAGTGGTCCTCATTGGAAATAAACATAAAGCTCGAACCCCCAGTCTAACTCCAAAACCTTTAAGAACTTTTATAAGGCTAACTACCTCCGATTAATGAATAGAATAGCTATTTTCCAAGCAATACTGAGTACTTTGTGAAGGCGTACCCAAAAGCACTGTACAAGCATATAAGCAGCTGCATAGAAATGGCTGTAGCAGACCAAAATAAACCTAAGTCAGACTGTAAAAACAAGCCACCCTGCTGGACCCCTCGGATAAATTGGATGTGCAACAAAAGAATGAAAATCCTATCCAGAATTAGGAGATGGCATGCAAAACTGGACAAAACCTATCACATTAGTTTAAACAAGCAAATTAGAGGACTTGTCAGCTCTTCAAAAGCTACCTTTAAGGCAAAAATAGCCTCCCAAACAAAGGATAACCATAAGGAAATCGTAAGGGCACCACCCAACAGTGTGAGGAGTAAGCTGTAGATGGCACCACCTATACACAGCCAGAAGATATAGCAAACTGCTGGCTGATAAATTCAGCTTGAATTTCACCCCATCACCTCCTGTTACCTCTCAGAAAATATAGTCCACCATTCCACCACCAGTTATCATAAAAGAATAAGTCATCACTCTGCTATCTAAAGCTAAACACATGGCATTGACGGATCCCAAAATCCCAGAATGCCTCCTAAATAGCTTGAAACATTACCTATTAGGCCCACTAAGATCTCTATTAAACTGTGACCTTCAGATAGTCTTTCTCCATGGGAAGTGGAGGACAGCAAAGGTCATCTGTTTGCATAATGTGCTACCATCAACAGACGCAGGAAATTACAGGTTCCCTATTAGAAGACTGAAGATGCGTTCTTTCGAATGCGTCTTGGTCAAACTCAAAAGCCTGAAATGGCAAAATATTGAAGTGGCTTTTAAGCAAATTCTTTCCCTGGAAAAGAATTTGCTTGGCTGGTTCGTTACTTTGCCATTTTCGGCACTGTAGTTCAGTCTCGGAGATGGTATATTTAAGTAGGGGGCGTGTGGGGCGCAGCCCCCCACTTAATGTAATGTTTAAAGTGTTTTATTTATTTATTTTGTTGGAACAGCAATTTTATTCCCTAGGAAAACAATCACTGTTCTGACAGTTCGAAATTGTAAGCTTTTGCTTACATAGGGTCGATTAATCACCTTTCGCTTTTTTAAGCATTCGGTGATCTAATATAGATCCCAGATTACAGGCCCATAAGTCTGACTAGTCTCATATGCAAGGTCATGAAAAGAATAATCATGGTCTTGATAAACAATGATATAGGAAATCTGTAAACAGGGTTTGGCTTCATCAAGGGTAGGTCATTCCTGTGCATTCTGGGGACTTCTTTCTGAAAGTCCTTGAGGCCATGGATGAGTGTAAAACAGTGCATACTGCCTGCCTTGACCTGGCAAAGGCATTTGACACAATTCCTCACTAGGGTATTGTAGATAAACTCAAAAATTGGGTATAAATCTCTATGTCACCAGATGGATTTTTAGCTGATTGGCTAAAACTGTTCATTTGATAACATGAGATGTGCCATGGGATTCAATAAACTCTTTGTAGGATTCGTGCAAAGCCTACATAGAGTTTATATGTGTGCGTGGTGATAAGCAGTGGGCAGCAGTGCTTATTGCATATTCACGCCTTGCACCATGTTTAAATGTAAATCAGTGAGGTTTTGTGGCTGGCAACAGTATTGCCAGCCAGGAAACCATATAAGCAAACATGGATAGCAATCATGCTTAAATCAGAGCATTTAAGGTCCATGGTTTTGAATAGAATGCCACAATGATCACCAGGGCTTAGCAGATAGCTCTCAATCTCTTAGTGCAAGACATCTGGACAAAGGCCAAGATAATGGGGTGACAATGACCCTAAAATAGGGACATATTTGACATATTTGGTTTTTGGAAATGTGCTAGAATAACGAGGGTTTGTGTTAAGATACATGTTCTGAAGGATTTGAAGTCTGAAACTCAAATGTATGTAACTATTGAGTCACATCATTCCTGAGATCATCCCAGTGACATGGCAGAAAAAAACACAAATTTGATAAGGAACAGACCAAAATATATAAAGGCAAAAATCTGGACATTCTGTGGAAATCTGGACAGTTGAGAGGTACGATTGTTAAGTATATAGTCCAAACACAGTGCAGGAAGTGTATCTACAATGCAGAATATTGTAAAATCCCATTCCTAGCATTCTGTACTGAAGATGTGTAAATGATCTGTAAGGGTAAATGGACTGTCATGTAAAACAAACACTCAGGGGAAGTGTGTGTATTGAACTGGAACACACAGATGAATTGTAGGAATGAACACAGGGAAAGAGGACAGGTGAAACAACCTAATGTACAGCAGAAGAGATCACGTCAATGGAAGAGAGTTGTAGCAGCAACATCAATCACATAGTCTGGTACAGTAGGGGTTGCACAGTGAAAATGTGTATTATGTGACTGTCACACAAAGTGACATAAATATGCGGAGGATGTCTGTGTGGGCTAAACATCTTTACATGAATAATGCAGAGGACATCAGGGATGTGACCTACAATTGGGGTAGGGTGCATATTGTGAAGCTGTGCAAACTGATTTCCCTGAATATGCGTGCAATCTCAGCATAGGCCTCCGGAAAGTAGGACACAAAT